>NW_004949123.1:244967-322240 GCF_000317375.1 Microtus ochrogaster | reverse complement strand
GTGTGTGTGTGTGTGTGTGTGTGTGTGTGTGTGTGTGTGTAGACATGCCATGACTGCTTTTCTGGATGAAAGAAGATCTGACCTTCCAGGTGGAAAGCATTCTGGAATTCACCTCTTGGACATCAGAGGCTGGACCCACAGGTAGGTGCTCTCAATCCCTGGGAAGATGGCGACCAGGACAACCTGCACCTTGGTGGTAGAAACCTGGATGGAGCACCCAGGGACTACTTCAGTGTGGCAGGCAGTATTTTCACACAGTGGGATGCCCAGCTCTTTCTGTTTTAGTCTTCTCTTGGAGGACCCAGCTCTACGTAGGCAAATGAGAGCAGCCTGTAGGACACCTTACCCCGTGAGTAAGGCACAAAGGCACACTACAGCCTTCCTGAATGGCCTCTGGCAAGCCCTTCGTTATCTCTGCCTTAGCGTGGGCTGGCTTCAGCGACAGGCTGGTAACCAATAGGAAAGGCAGCTCAACAGGTCATCACCTCTGAAGTTGGGTTGTGGGGGCCTCTTACTTCCGTCCTTTCTTGCTGAGGAGGCGAGAAGAGTGTTGTGAGCTGCCATGTGGCAGGGCCGTTGTGGCGAAGCTCTGAGACTGTCCTCCAGCCCACAGCTAAGGAACCTGCCCCTTCAGTCTGTGAGCCTGGAAGTCCTCCAAGCCAGGCAAGCCTTGCGGTGATGTCAGCACAGGACAACTGCCTGGGGACACGGGTAGTATTTGTGAGATGGAACTGTGCTCACAACTGCCGGGTCATTTCCCCCAGCCTCTCACGTGTTAATTTTGATGCTGTGGTTCAGAGCCTGGTCTGTTGCCACTTCTGTGTATCCCAGCCTGATATCCTCCAGCTTTTTTGTGTGTGCTGGGGTTACAGGCCTGTGGCGCCACACCTGGCACCAGGGGTCCCTTTCTGAGAGGGCGAGATAGGAATCAGGACATTGAGGAACTAAGATGGACTCAAACAGTTGAACGAAAGCGGTTTTGTCTTCACAAACCACTGGTGGGAGCCGTTTTTAGAAACCATCCAGTCTCCTGGAGGAGAGCGGAGGACAGAGGCCCCTCCCCCTGGCAGACATTCCAGCATCACTCAGGCATTGCTCTCCCTTTCCTTCCTCCCAGGCCCTCATCCGTCTCCTCTACGCTCCCTCCCAAAGCCCGAGAGGCACCAGGCATTCTTATCCTCAGTACCTTAAGAG
Organism: Microtus ochrogaster; assembly: GCF_000317375.1. Lineage (NCBI taxonomy): Eukaryota > Metazoa > Chordata > Mammalia > Rodentia > Cricetidae > Microtus > Microtus ochrogaster. The sequence continues at coordinate 321,046 of NW_004949123.1, read as the reverse complement.
GTGACCTTTTTTTGAGGTCAGCAGGGTGGGGCCTGATTCAGTATGACTGATGATCTACAAAGGGGGAGATTTGAAGCCAGAGAGACAGAAAGAGGGAAAGCAATGTGAAGGCACAGAGGGAGAAGACAGCTGTCTACAGGCCCAGGAACCAACTCTGTTGGTACCTCTACCTTGGTCTTGGTGCCTCAGGACTGTTAGACAAGAGCTTTTGTTATTAAGCCCCTAAACTGTGGCTTTCCCAACATAGCCTTAGCACGCTGAAATCGACACCTCCCAGAAGATGCAGACCGCACATCTAGCCCCAGGAAAGCACAAGTCCTTTAGGAGAGCGGAGGGGCTCTTTCTCTGTTCTCCCTCATTTCTTCTTTGAGCAAATGCTGGCTTCTGGTGAAGTACTCTTGGCAGGACCCTCTCAGTGGTGGACAGCAATGACGTCACGGAAGGCTGCCAGGAGACACGCGTGATTCTCACGCGTGATTCTCTGAGCTCTTTAGAGGCTGCTACATCACCACGAAAGTGGGGCGCGTCCTCCAGCTCTCTGAGCAGCAGGGATGTTGTGAGGACTCCGCGGATAACAACATCTGTGGGATGGATACCTCAGATCCACAGCATTGAGGATTGCTATGGCTATGTCTGTGCTAGGACGCTATCTGAGAATGATGTTGAGGGTCACAGGGGAGTGGGAGGTAGGCACTTCTTCAGGGAAAATCCGGAACTGTCTTAAGGGGCTCAAAGATGGGAGGCCGATGGCCATGTTCCAACCTGTCCCTGGGACTGTCCTGCTCTGAGTTCAGGTTCATGGTTACCAAGTGACAGGAGGGAGCATGCTTATGTTTTTAACCTTTTCCTGAGAGCTCATATGAAAGGAAAACAAAACAAAACAAAACCCAAAGGACCACTTGCTAGTGCCTGTACCGTGAAAGGACCTTTATGTTTGATTTATTTTTTCATCAGTTTCTATTATCATAATAGAATATCTAATCATGATATAAAGTAAAAATACTTGGTCTCAGAGTTATAGAATTTTCAGTCCATTATCAATTGTCTCTGTTGTTGTACTTGATGGATGGAACTGTGACAGAAAAAGCCCCATCACTTTAGGGCCAGGTTTGGGTACAAAAGAAGGAAGAGACTGGCATTCCATAATCTCTTTTGAGGGTACATTCCCCAGTGGCTTAAGTTGACCCCAAATCTCCCACCTTCTGAAGTTCCAACTATCTTCCAGAGCTTCAAGCTGGGGACCAAGCCTGTGACACACTGGGCCCTTGAAGGACAGGCCTGATGCAAACATAGCAACATCTTATTTAATTTTCTTGTAATGAGTCACAACACAGTTGGCAGGGTTAAGTCACTAAGAGTTGGAGTGCCTTGGCCATAGCCATTCACCAGAGCTGAAATTTTGAATTTCGATCTGTTATACAAAGCATTTAACAGACGCATTCACACAGTGTGTTGGGAGAACCAACATGGCATTTCCTGCTCCTTTTCTTTCTCTAGCAAACACAGTGTTCAAGTTTTTATTAAAACAAAGCAAAGCAAAGCAAAACAAACACCACCCCACCATTAAAATGATTCAACCTGAAGAGTTCCCGTTCAGAGACCAGCAGCACGGATTAGACCTGCACTCTGCATTCTTCTCCAAGAAAACATTTTCCTTTCCTTTTCTCCTTCTTTTCTTCCACGTCTCTATCCAACTCCAAGGAGATTGCACATTTTGCTCTTTCTACTTATTTACACTTACAAAAGGATCCTCTGCTTTCTTCACATGCAATTTCTGGCATCCTAGCAAGAAAACTTCCCTTTCTAGCCTGTCTCCCTGCTGTCTCCTCTCTCTCTCTCTGTCTCTGTCTCTCTCTGTCTCTGTCTCTCTCTCTGTCTGTCTCTCTCTGTCTGTCTCTCTCTCTGTCTGTCTCTCTCTCTCTGTCTCTCTCTCTTTCTGTCTCTCTCTCTGTCTCTGGAAACAATGCCACAGTGTAAAGTTAAGCCTCCTGACTTCTGTCCTCTGGACATCAAAGACCATCTTTTGCCTCTCTTGCTCCATCCAGAACTTCCTTGACTTGTATTTATGTTCAACATTGAACCAGCCCCATCCCCAGGCTTCAGAGTCTTTTCCAGTTGGTCGTAGCCTTCAGTTCTACTCCCTCATGTCTAGTGATGATGAACAGAAGGCCAGTGTTGCTGCTTCAGAGGTGGGGGTACAGGAGGGGCAGGCATGGCTTGGCTTCTATGAACTCAGAGGGAGAGATCAAGCATTAGAAGGGTAAACTTGCAAGGAGAGGCCTCCTACTCACAGGGAAGGTGGGAGTTCCTGGATCTTCTGTAACTCATATCTGCTTTTTTTTTTTTTTTTTTTTTTTGGTTTTTCGAGACAGGGTTTCTCTGTGGTTTTGGAGCCTATCCTGGAACTAGCTCTTGTAGACCAGGCTGGTCTCGAACTCACAGAGATCCGCCTGCCTCTGCCTCCTGAGTGCTGGGATTAAAGGCGTGCGCCACCAACCGCCCGGCTCACGTCTGCTTTTTCAAGGGCAGAGAAGCCTCTCCTTGACTGCCTTGGTAACCCGGGAGAAAGCTTGTGCATCTGGCCATAGCAGGAATCTGGAGGATGTTTGAGGAAAACAGTAGATTCATGTCTCTACTCTGACAAAGTTAGTCATTGGCACACTGCAGGGAACCAATATTGTTCTGCTTGGACTCTGAGGGAGAAAATAGAGAATTTGGGGCCTGCATACCAAATTCAATGCCAATAAGTTACTTAAAATCAAATTTTCTGGGTAGGCCTAGGGTTGTAGTTTAGTATAGAATGCTTGCCCAGAATGTAGACGGTCCTGGGTTTAATCTCCAGTACTGCTTAACACTGGCAGTAGTGGTGCTTGCCTATAATCAGCACCATAAAGGAGGAGGCAGGGAGATCAGGGGTTCAAGATCATCTTTGGCTATGTAGCTTGTGCCACATGAGACCCAGAGACCCAGTTTCAAGAAAACAAAACAAAACAAAAAAATGGCTCTGAAGTTATCTTCATTAGTAAAGTGCTCCCATAAACATAAAGCTTGATCCCTAGAACCCACATTGAAAAAAAAAACAAAGCTAAACAAAACAACAACAAAACCAAACCAAAAAGGCACGCTAGCTCAGACCGGTGGTCCCAGGGCTAGACAGGGAGAAACAGACACTTCCCCGGGGCTCCTTGACTGGCCCGTTCAGTCTACTTGGCAAAGAGTTTCGGGTCACTGAGAGGCTGTGTGAAAAAAATCAGCGCCTGAGGAATGACATTCGAGGTTGACTTCTGACCTACACACACACACACACACACAGCATATACAATGCATATTCGAGTACACATCATTTGCACATACACGTGCAAGGACACACACATACACACATACACACCACCACCACCAAAACGAAAATAAATGCTTTTCCAAGTACGTAGGTCATAGTTAATGTCAGTTTGGGAGGCATGGGGGTGCTTGGGGTGGGAGGCTCTGATTTGGTCCTTCCGTGTCTCAGCCCTTCTTTTCTTTACTAACTATCATGTACCCAACACTGTGCTGGAGTTATGAGTCTCGGAGACACAGCTGTCTTCCCTGGAAGGTTCACAAGTTACAGGAGGGCTTTTATCCTAAGCTCTGCCCATCACCCACAGTCTTTATCCGTCATTTAAGGGTCAAGACACCCTTTGCTAACTCGGCTTTTGCATGGCACCCTTTGCAACGTGCTAAGATTCTCACAGAGCACCCTGCTTAAATCTCATGATAATCTTACGAGTATGGTGTATTATTTCTATATATTTATATTGGGTGCACGCAGGGAGCAATGGGGGCTGGAGAGGAGGGCTCAGCCCTCACTCCTCCGGTTCCGAGGAGTACAAGATCATTTAGAATTCCTAAGGAGAATCACGCCTTCTCTCCCTGAGCCACTGACTGACACTTCGGCCATGGGAGTAAAATAGCATTCATTATCTCGTGACATTTCGAAGGAAGCCTTTACCTCCGCTTCCCCTGAGATTCCATAACAAAAGTTTGTCTGATCTGCTTCTCCCCATCGCCGTGCTCTTTGCCATCCCCGGCTCCTTTTCATCTCTGTGTTTGAGGGCAAACGCTCCCCTGACAGCAGTCCCGGGGGAGACCAGGCTGTCTTTCTTCCTTTCCCTTCAAAGGGCCTTTGAGCACTCCACTCCGTCAGGAGGATGGGGTATGTTTCATCTTTCAGTGGGCTCCAATCAACCGCTGAGCAGGGAAGGGCACCTTGTGAGTTTCCTTCCCGTCCCCACACCCTGGATCCCACAGGAAAGAGTGGGTCCCTGGTTTCTGGGTCCCGCGTGCTCCCTGTTCCTGGGGGAGGGCTGCTCTGTTCTTTGGAGCCTGCCGAGGTGGGCAGAGGCTGCTACAGGTGCTGGGCAGTGCAGGAAGCCAGGGCTGAGGGCCACACCCTCTTGAAGCAAAGCCCTGGAAGGACTCCGCAGGGCCCCCAGAAAGGCCTTCATGGCGGTTTGGGTTTCCTCCTCCTTGCCCTCCTGAGTTCTGCCTGTCTGTCAGCGCAGCCTGGGGGCTGGCTAGGGTGGAACAGGGCAGGAAGCTGTTCTCTAAGCCAGAGAAGGACTCCGTGGACTCCTTCCCTGGTTGAAAGATCCTCCCCCTCACTTAAGAGAGCCACAGACTCCATGGCAGTAAGTGGTCTGATACACCAGGGCGCAAAACACAACAAGAGCGTCCCGGGAGATGCATTTCCTGCCGCAGTCTGGCATAACTACTTCTGTAGGCAACCAACAATACAGTTTTGCGTACCTTCTGTGGTAGTGTTTCCAACCCAGGCACCAACTCCCTGCAGTGAAGTCAGGAACCCTAGAGGAAGCCTGGAGAGGTGGCATCTGGGAGGGCAGCATCCATTGTTTGTACTTACCTGGGTGGCCTGTCTTAGGATTCCATTGCTGTAATAACCACCAAGGCCAAAAAAAACAACTTGGGGAAGAAAGGGTTTATTTGGCTTATGACAGGTTATGGGTCCATCACAAGGGGAAGCCAAGGCAGGAGCTCATAACAGGAACCTGGAGGGAGGAACTGATGCAGAAGCCCTGGAGGAACACTGCTTTTTGACTTGCTCTCTGTGGCTTACTCAGCCTGCTTCCTTAAGCTGTCCCAGTGGTTTGGGACCTCCCACATTCATCTTTAATCAAGAAAATGCCCTACAGACTTGCCTACAGGCCAATCTGATGGAGGAGGTTTCCCAATTAAGATTCCCTCTTCCCAGATACATTTAAGCCTGTGTCAAGTTGACAAAACCCAGCCAGCTCCTGACGCTCTTCTAACTTCCCAGTGGAAGCAAGAGATTTCAACATTTCCTACCACACATAGGTCAGACATACATAAAAATAAAAATTGTAAAAATGCGCCACATAGATATAACATCTGCATTCAATAATTATTAGGATTTCGGTGCCCCTGGTTTATGTATTTGCAGGTGTGTGTGTGTGTGGTACCTGCATGTGAGCGTGCACGTGCCTGCACCCACATTCATGCAGAGGCCAGAGCAGGACACTGAGTGTCTTCTATTGCTCTCCACCGTGCTGTCTTGAGCCAGGGGGAGACTCTTCTTCTTTTGGCTAGGCTGTCTGGCCAGGGAGCTCTCAGGATCTACCATATTGTATTTCAGTTTGGTCTCTTTAGGGCAATTAGGAAGGAGCGATTAAAGAGGCAATTAATTCAATAGATATTAAATACCCACTGTATGCTAAAAACAGGCACTTTGAATATAACTAGATTAAAACAAAAATTCCAACTTTTAATGTTAACATTTTAAATGAGGAATCAGCTGACAAAGGGAAATATATATATTTATATAAAATGTAATCTATATTGTGTGTAATATTTAACAAATATATATATATATATAGACACAAATATTTACATATATACATATGTAGTCTCTGTTTTGGCTCAGTGGGATACAGCTGTAAACTGAGGGCTGCTAGTCTCCCTGCTCTATGGAGAATGTACTTTTCAGGGTATATGGAGGCTGCCCAGCAGAGCATGGATGGGAGGAGGAAACAAGAGCTCTGATGTGGACTTTGAGTCCCCACCCTGCTCTTGGCCTTCATCTTAAAGTTCCCAGGACTGAGAACTGAGGCTCAGTCATGGGAATCACACAATCGTGTTGCATGCAGGGGCCGCTTGTTCTTCCCGGCTGCCTGGCCAGCTCAGACCCGAAATAATCACACAGAAACTATATTAATTAATTCACTGCTTGACCCATTAGCTCTAGCTTCTTATTGGCTAACTCTTACATATTAATTCAACCCATTTCTATTAATCTGTGTATCACCATGAGGTCATGGCCTACCCGCAAAGTTTCAGCACGTCTATTTCCAGTGGCGGCTCCATGGCATCTCCCTGACTCCGCCCTTCTTTCTCCCAGCATTCAGTCCAGCTTTCCCTGCCTACCTAAGTTCTGCCTTGCTATGGGTCCAAAGCAGTTTCTTTATTCATTAGTGGTAATCACAGCACACAGAGGGTAATCACACATCACAATCGGAAACAAAATTGGTTTAGTTTGGGCTGAGTTTCTGTCACTTGCCTAATATACTCCTGCCCCAGCTTGTGGACTCCCATTGAGGATTTGAGTAAGGCAGAGTAGGCCATGGGGAACAATTTCCAACAGGCCTGTGAGGAGCACAGGGCAGCTGGCTGTGTGAGCAACTGTCTTAGCTTGAGGCCAAGGTGCCAGGCCACACTGGGTCTGTGCCCAGGTGATTGTGATTCAGTCTTGTAAAATGCCCTTCTCAGACCAGCAAATATTAGAGTGTCCCAGAGAGGCTGTCTCCAACCAGTGACTCCAACTAGTCTGTCCAGTGCCCCAGGACCTCAGGGAGTGAGCTATGCAGGACTATGCCATAACACCTTTGGTTTGTGGCTATTGTCCACATCTGCTTATTTGTGCCACAGAAAAAAAATATTACTTAGTTTCTTGAAGACTTGGTTTCTCATGAGTTAAGTGGAAATAATGTCTACTGTGTAGCAGTTAAGATGAAATAAGAACCACCCATGTAAAGCAACTAAAGCAGAATGGCTGCTTATTATTCACAATATTAACCCAACCCTGACTACAGACTGCATCCTACATTGGGTAATTTGATTATTTTACATGTATGTGTGTGTGTTTTTGGATAACTTCCATGTCACTCCTCATAGATTGTCTATTTTTCTTTTTTGAGATAGGGTCTATCATTGTCCTGGAACCTGCCAAGTAGGCTGACGAAGAGTATTGCCTGAGTTCTAATTAGTCTTAATAATAAAAAACCAGAGCCAGACATTGGGGCAAATGCTGAAAGATCAGAGAGAGAAAGGAGCAAGCCACAGACAGCTCTTACCTTGCTCATTCCTCAGCTGACAGAGGGCTGAGCGCATGTCTCTTTCTCCCTTATATTCCTCTCTCCACCCAGGGATATCACTTCCTGTCTGTCTGTACAGACCTCCAGACCTCTGTGGTCAGACAAGCTTTCTTTGTTAGAGCACAAATAAAGTATCAACACAGGGAAGTCCCAGGAATCCGCTGCCTCTGCCTCCTCAGCACTGTCTCATCAGTGCACGCCACTACACTGGATTTAAAAAAAGCAAAACAAAACATGGATTCTGGGTATTGAACTTGCATCTTTGTACTTACGAGACACTTTATTGACTTACACATCTCCCAAATCCATGAAGCAATTATATTCTGTCCTTAGACTCAGTTTCCTTCTGCTGAGGTCTGGATCTAACTAGGATTACAAAGGCAAGTTCATTTGGTAACTGTCAATTAGTTCCAAAGGAAAGCATTTCTAGAGTGACAACTCACTAATTTATGTTGAGCCCTCCCTACAGATTGGTGAGGCAAGTGTAATTCAATCCACTTTTTATATTTAGAAGCAAGTTTGAAGACATAGAGTACACACATCAGAGATAGGAGCTCACGCATGGGCCTGGTGGCATAGGCCCGTGTTCCCAGTTCCTGGGAGGCTGGGCCAAGATGATAGCAGATTCAAGACCTACACAGGCAACAAAAGTTAGTGCAAAACCAGCCTGGTCAATTTAATTAGGCCTTGTCTCAAGATACAAAGAGAAAGGAGGGCTGGGTTGTAACTCAGTGATAAAAACATTTGCCTACCATGTATGAGGTCCCAAGTTCATTCCCTGGTACTCAGAGGTGCTGGGGCTTGGGGTGGGGAGAAAGAAAAAGAGAGATAAAAGAAAAAACAAGTTCTTTGCCTGTGGAAGACCTCGTGGAACACTTCTGGCCACTGAGTGAGGGAGGATAAGAAGGAGGACTTCCTGTCCTGCTCCCTGGGGAGGGTGGGGGTAGAGTGAGGAAAATCCTTCACTGTGAGACAGTTTCTCTTTTTTAAAATTATTCTTCCTTTTATTTTATTTTGTGTGTATGGGTATGTGCATGAATGTGTGTCTGTATACCACACATATACTTCGTGCTTGCAGAGGCCAGAAGAGAGAGTCAGAGCCCCTGAAACTAGAGTTACAGGGGGGTTGTGAGCCCCCTTGTAGGTGCTGGAATTCAAATTTGGATCCTCTGGTAGAGCAATCAATGAAATGCTCTTAATCTCTCTAACACTCCCCCATTAAATTTAGATTTCTATTTTCCATTTAAAGAAACTAGTCCATTGAGGACAAAATTACCTAATTAGTAAGAATCCAGACATGTCTTTGATTTCAAGTCTAGAGGATTTTCCACTCAGAACCCTCTAGCTGTTCAAAATGTTAAAATTACACGTGTGTGTGTGTGTGTGTGTGTGTGTGTGTGTGTGCCTGTGCATATGTATGCAGTGCCCACAGAGGCCAGAAGAGGGCAGTGAATCTCCCAGGACTGGAGTGAACTCCAGACCTGGGAACTGGGAACTGAACTCTGGCCCTCTGCCAGAGCAGTAAGCTCTCTTAAACACCGAGCCATCTTTCCACTTCCTTCTTTTTGTCTGTCTGTCTGTCCAACTATCCATCTAGCATCTATCTATTTATTATCTATTTGTCTGTCTATCTGCCTATCATCTATGAATATGCCCCACGGAGTCAAAATTGGGCTGCCCATATATGAATGGGTGTGGGGACAACCACTGGAGAGCAGTCAACTTACTAGCGGCCACACCCCCAAAGTAAGCGGACCCCATTCTCTAGCAGCTATCAATAGTGCTTCAGTAGAGTGGGGGCTCACGAGGGTCTCCCCACTCGACCTTGGGATGTTGACTGGTGAGCTCTTGGACAGTCAGCCACTGTGAGTTCAGTTATACAGCCATCCTATCATGTCTAGGAGAAACTGCTTCACCTTCGTCCTCTGACTCTTAGAATCTCCACCCATCTTTGGAGATGCTCCCTGAGCCTTGTGGGAAGGACGGGTGACACAGATGTCTAAGTACTCCACAGATGCGTATTTCTTGCAATGAGTCCACTTGTGAGTTCCTGTGTTAACTGTAATTCAGCGCACAAAGAAGTGTCTGAGGGCTCTATTTGGGTTTTGAACCTGCCAGCCTCCAAACCGGAACTGTGCAACCAATTCTCTTGTGTTCCCAGCTTGCCTGCTCATCCTGAAGGCTACCAGCCTTCCTAGAAGTCTTGAAAGGTATCTGTCATGCACAGATTACTGCATATATAACGTTGCAGGTGTGTGTGAGCTTCCTTATGCAAATATTTATGTGCACACCTTCATAGCCACCTACCTGCCCGCCTTTGGTTCTGTTTTCTGAAGAATTCTGCCACACCCGGGGGAACTGTGCCGTCATCAAGGACCCAGGGGCATAGCACTAGCACTGGCTTAGCTTTATTAGATGGCTAGAGTTTGGGTACTGGGACAGTTGGGAGGGACAGAGTACAGGCTTCCTTCCCTGTCCTTTCGGGTTTTGATTTCTCTTGTCCTGGGAGCTTGGTGGGCTGATCAGTCTCCTCTTTCAGGAAGGCCGTGTTTTAATTCAGGCCAGCCTGGCCCAATGGTCATCCTTGGGTCAGGCTGGCCTCTGGACACAAGCCTGCTTTTTCCTCTCCAAGCTGCTTCGTAGGCTACCGGCCAATTCCTGGCCACCCTAAGGGGGGTGAGCCCTGAGGCGGCAGACCTGTCTATATTCCTGGAGCTGTGCTCTGCACACACGCACACACACACACACACACACACACACACACACACACACACACACGCGCGCGCGCGCGCGAAACCACACAACCAGTCCACTGTCTAAGGAAAGTGTTGAGAACCAAGGGGACAGGGCATGTAACACCCTCATAGGCTGGGAGGAGTTTGGGGACAAGTGTCTGTCCCTGGACAGAGGGTTTAAAATCAATTTCAAACTCCTTTCACTCTTTGCCCAACCTGCCCAAACCCTCTCCATTGAGGGAAAGAACACGAGACTCAGAGATAGGAAATGAACTGCCCTTGTTCCTGTGTCTCCTTGGAGTACGTTGGTTTGTTCATCTATAACATGGGAGTGCTCCCAGGGCCACCAGAATCAGGGCCTGTGTTTCGGCCACCCCATCAGCTGGGTTCCACCCTCCATCCTTAACAAGCCAATCAAAAAAGCCAAGTTAATGGAATGTGAGCGAAAGTTCCCAGGAGAAACCAAGCCTTTCACTGAACCTCCTGCAAAGCCTACGAGCAGATTGACACTTCAGGGGTGTGGAAAGCAGTAGTGTTTCAGGCCCATAGCCTGATTACAATTTGTCTTTACCGCTTTTTTTTAATTGATTTTTATTGAGCGCTACATTTTTCTCTGCTCCCTTCCCTGTTTCTCCCCTCCCCTCTTCCAGCCTCCTTCAAGGTCTCCATGCTCCCAATTTATTCAGGAGATCTTGTCTTTTTCTACTTCCCATGTCGATTAGATCTATGTTTTTAGCGCCCTTAATAGCCATTCTTTGCTTACTCTTGGGTCTGGCCTCACATGCTTGCGATTATCAAGGTAAAACTTTTTTTTTTTAACATTTATTTATTGTGGTGTTTCAGATGTAATGTACCCCATAAGTCTCAAGTATTTGATCCCCAGTTGGTGGTTGTTTGGGAAGGATTAGGAGGTGTGGCTTTTCTAGAGGAAGCAATTTGAAGTTTTTCAGAAGACTCTTTTAACTCTCCATCTCCTGCTTGTGGATTGAGATGTGAGCTCTCAGCTGCTGCTCTGGCCACTGACTGCGATGCTTTAACTCTGCCACCTGACTGTCATCTTCTGGAACTGTAAACCTAGCCACACGCGTCCTTTATAAGTTGCTTTGGTCATGGTGTTTTATTATAGCCATAGAAAAGTAACTAATATATTTACTGGGTTATGTGTGTGTATGTGTGTGTGTGTGCGGGTGTGTATATGTTTGTGTGTGTGTGTGTGGGTGTGTGTGGGTGTACAGGCCATGGTGCTCACATGTAGGTCAAAGGATAATTTACATGGGTGGTCCTCTCTGCCCCACCTTCTAGGTTCCAGAGATCACATTCAGGTCATGACTTTATAGACTACTGGTTTCTGTAGTCAAAGTCTAAGAGTATCCTCAAATAGGTCTAAGGCTTGTGGCAGACATGTCCTAGCTTTGCTGGAACGCCCTACCTGATATGTCCACCAACGTGTTTGGAAATGTCTTGATTTGTGATTTTCTACGTTCTCTGTGATACAGCTTCATGAAACTGCCGTCATGTTGGAATATGAAATTTGGGATAACCCGAATCTGTGCTTTCAAGCCACAGTCTCTCATGTTTGGCTCTGGAATAAATTCTTGTCCCCTTTGAGGTAAGAACTGTGGTTTTGCAGAAAAAGATTTCTATAATGTGGCTATGTTGGGAAGGTGGAGAAAGACATACAGTGACCATCTGTGTTAGCCCTTGGGGTCCCAGCATGGGGTTTAGGTTTAAGTAGAGGGCCAGCAGTTTGCATGGCTAAGCAATCTCAGCTAAGGTGTGGTCCTGATGGGCACTGACCCATCACTGTCTCTGCTCCAGTCTCTCCTACAAGATGGTTTGACAAGTTGTAAATCTCTTTCTGGGGACCAATTCTCCCTCTGACTGGTGCCAGAGTTCAGCATTTTCCTTCTCCTGATGTGAGACTCCTGGGGTGAGAGTCTAGTTCCCTGAAGTGCTTTGAAGAGTCTGCTAGCCAAAGGGAGGGGCACAACTGCCTGCTTAGAATATACTCATTCCTGCCAGACAGGCTGGCAACAGGGGCAATCATCAAACATGCTCTACGGGTTGACATGATGTCAGTGGATGGACTTGATTATGCTAAACAGGCATTGCTCCTAAACAATTCATTGCTGCAGCTCTGGCCTTTCATTTTACTTATTCAAATTTCGCTTTATTCTTTTATTGGCATATGTGGTCTATGTATATATGTGTGTGCAAGTTCACATATATGTGGGTAGACATTTATGTGCAGGTACACGTGAAAGCCTGACGTCAGGTGTGTTCTTCAACATTCTTCATCCTATGTTTTGAGGCAAGGTCTCCCATTAAAACGGAAACCTGCCAAGTAGGCCAGTCTAGCTAGCCAGTTTGTGCCTGGGATTTCCTGTCTCTGCCTCCGTAGTGATGGTATTGCTAGGCTATATCTGCCTAGCCTTTATGTAGGTGCCGAGGATTCAAATTCACCTCCTCATATGCACACGGCAAGCATTTTACCCACCTCCTCTGTCCAGTTCTGGTCTTTTAATATGCATCATTCTAAGGAAGACTGAACATACTTTTTAATCATTATGTTAAAAGGTAGATTCTGCTTTGCTAGGACCGGACAGGCTTGGCTTCTACACTTCCATACTAATAGGTAATGTCCACAGTTCTAGTGCAGAGACTGAACCGTGGCTTTCACAGGAAAGGAGGAGAAATCTTGTAAGGGGTTGAGAAGAAACAGCCCTGGAAGTAGAACAGAAATATGGATTTACTAAAGCAGCTCACAGTCAGAGATGGCCTGTTGGCCACAAAGCATAATTTTCATCTTGGGGAAAACAGAGCGGAGGGAGACAGAGATTCAGAGACTCTAGACGTCCCAGACTGGTCACTTCCTGGACTTCTCTGTGGAACAGCTGCCATTGGTCTTGTTAAGAGAGTCGGTACTCCCCATTCTGGAGCCCACGTTGTTTAGGATTCTGTCAATTTCTCCTGGGATGGTTTGCTTCTCCTCATTCTCAGTCTCACGGTGATAGAAGTAGTTGAAATTGGAGACAATGACAGGTACAGGAAGCGCAATGGTGAGGACGCCGGCAATGGCACACAGAGTGCCCACAATCTTACCTCCTGGGGTGATTGGGCACATGTCACCATAACCTACAGTTGTCATGGTGACCACAGCCCACCAGAAGCCATCAGGAATGCTAGAGAAGTGGGATTCCGGTTCATCAACTTCAGCAAAGTAGATGGCACTGGAGAAGAGGATGACCCCTATAAAGAGGAAGAAGATGAGCAGCCCCAGCTCTCGCATGGATGCCTTCAGCGTCTGCCCCAGGATCTGCAGCCCCTTAGAGTGGCGGGAGAGCTTGAAGATGCGGAAGACCCTTACCAGGCGGATGATCCTCAGGATGGCCAGGGACATGCTCTGTTGGGTACTCGGCTCTGTCTCCTGGACCAGCTCTGTGATAAGGGTTGCAAAGTAGGGGATGATGGAAATGATGTCGATGATGTTCATGATATTCTTGAAGAAGTCTGTCTTGCTGGGGCAGACCACAAACCGGAGCACCAGCTCAAAGGTGAACCACACGATGCAGGTGGACTCTATCACGAAGAAGGGGTCAGTGAACATGGTCTGGGAGAGGCCCGTTTTGTTTGTGTTGATACCTGGGTCTCTGACTACCTTCAGCTCCCTGTCTTCTCGGAATTCTGGGAGCGTTTCCAGGCAGAAGATGGTGATAGAGATGACTACGACCAAAACGGAGACCACAGCCACGCCACGCGCGGCGCTAGAGCTCTCAGGATACTCGAAGAGAAGCCAGAACTGCCGGTGGAAATCATTGGTCGGTAGCAGCGTTTCAGGGTCCTTGATGAAGCCTTCATCCTCCCGGAACTGGTCCATGGCCTCACTACCCAGTTCATAAAAGGAGATCTCATCGGCGAAAACATCGATAGGCACATTGGCTGGCCGTCGTATTTTCCCACCAGACTGGTAATAGTATAAGATTCCATCAAAACTAGGTCGGTTTCTATCAAAGAAGTATTCATTTCTCATGGAGTCAAAAAATTGCATCCTTTTTTCCCGGTCTCCCAGGAGTGTCTCTGGGAATTGATTGAGAGTTCCGAGCTGAGTCTCAAACCTCAGCCCAGCAATATTAATGATCACCCTTTGGTTTCCTTCATTCAAGACCACGGGCTCAGGCCCTGGGGGATCCACGAACTCTCCTGGGACCTTGGAGAAGGCTGTTTCGAGGTTGGTGCCGTCACTGATGAGGACTCTCCAGCTGGGAAAGGGACTGTTACTAGGTCGGCCTTTGGGATCAAAGTCTGTGGCGTAGCCTGGCTCGTCATGGACGTCATCTGCGTTATCGAAATTGACCAGAGCAACCTCCATTTCTTTCCAGCCACACACATCCATTCTAGGGAGTCAGAAAAGCAGCATGGAGGCCCCCAGTCTTTGCTGCCTGCTGGAAGCTGTGGGGAAGGAGAAGTTTATTATACAGGAGTCGGAGAAGGATACAGCTGGTTCTTGACTACCGAGGCAAGATACACCAGTGCATTAAACAATGATTTAGCCTTGGCTTGAGGAGGAACCTTGTGGGCTTTCAACAACATTCACTCCTTCATATCACTTTTTTGTGTACAAACTACTAATAAAAAATTATGAAGAGCAAAGTGTCCCCAGAACAGGAGGGTCCTTGAACATGGTAGTATAAAGGAGATTACCATAAAGAGAAGGCTACCCATCCTTGATAATAAAAAGTGTAATTTTGTATTCATGTGAAGCCCATCATTCTAGCCAGCACTTACCCACACCCAGTGCCATTCTTAACTCTTCTCTTATGCATCCAACAGTCAGTCCCTTATAAATCCCTTTTGTTTACATCTTTTTTTAAAAATTTGTTTATTTATTATGTGCGCAACATTCTGCTTCCATGTATGCCCACACACCAGAAGAGGGCGCCAGGTCTCATTACAGATGAGCCATCATGTGGTTGCTGGGAATTGAACTCAGGACCTCTGGAAGAGCAGTCAGTGCTCTTAACCTTTGAGCCATCTCTCCAGCCCTCTTTACATCTTCTCAACACAGCCAAAGCTCTACTCTTTTCTGTCAACTCCATCACTGCCTCTTGGACCAAGTAGGAGGTCTGGGATTCCGTTAGGAAGAATTAGAGGATGGAGGCAGGGTGGCCAATCCACTGTGTCCTTGAGCCCCTTGGCTCGAAGGAGGGCTTTGGGGGTATAGTTAATGTGATAATACGTGACATGCTTGGCAGCAGGATGATTATATTTCTATCGCTGTGTTTGCCGACTTTTCTACATTGCAGGAAATTTAGAAGTCACTAGCCAGTGGAAGTCTTTTTGGCTCTAGTCTGAGGTGAATAATTTTTAATGGAAAGCAAATAAATAATTCTCTCTCCCTCCTCCCTTTCTTTCTCCCTTCCTCATCCCCTGTGTGTAGGGGCATTTGGGGTAGGGTTAGGACCAACACACACAGGCTTGGATAAGCATGAACATAGATGGACATTCTCTTTTTAGGTTCCTTCCAGCTTCGGTTTCTATCAAAGAGCACTGTAGCCAGTCAGGCTAGAGTGAGTGTGGAGGGAGAGGCAAGTGACCCAGCCTGAGGTGGCATCTGTTGTGACCATGGCCTTGGAATAGTTACGTTACAGAGGACAGGGAGGCCCTGCTGTGTACAGTGTTGTAGTTTCTTCAGCGTGATTTTACATTCCCTTCTTCCACTGATGGCAACAGTTAGAAGGTTGGAAGACAGCTCTGTTGTCTCCCAGGGGCAAGTGACTTCCTATAGCCCTGTAGCTAGTGATGCCGAGTCCTGTGAGCTCTGTGGTCTCTTGGCCCAGAGTTATCTCCACTACCCCACAGGGGGCTGGAGTGTGGGGAGCTAGGCTTATGGGATTCTGGGATATTAGTGCCCTTTGGTGCCCTCCCCCTTTGCAGTCTGTGTCCGTGAATGTCCAGTCTGCAGAGCACATGTGTGGCCTTTGCTGGCTTGCTCATGTCAACGAACCACCACTTGTATATAGACTGCAGAAGTTATAAATAACCATGAAGGCACCCTGCGTGAAGCTCAGTGAGGGGCAGGGTAGCTGGGAGACAGGATGGAACTGGGTGCTGGGTGTAAGACTTCTGAGAACAGAGTCAATTGGTAGGCTTCTCAAACCCTATACATGCAACCCTAAAGTGTTAGCTGTGTGGGTGAAAGGGACTTGGCTTGGAGCTTTGTTCCACTACTTAGGGGATATATATATATATATATATATATATATATATATATATATTACTGACTTTTAGGACTTTAGTTTTCTGATCTATGAAATGGGCGAGAAGAGCAATAATCTCAACTCATACGTGCACAGTGAGCTCTCTTACTGAACCATCTCCCCCTTCCCTCAGCATAGTCTTTGAGATTGGTTTTGGTTCTTTCTCTGGATTCACAGCCTGAGGGGGGTCATTCTCTGGGTGGGGAAAGGGTCCCCAGGAAGGGCAGAGCTGAGGATATTTGGAGCAGTTTCCACAGTCTTGCTTGTTGGTGTGAGATTCCCCATGACGTCTAACAAACAGTAGTCTTGGCTCCTATTCCCTGGGCCCTCCAAGGCCTTGGCAGAACTGCTCTGACTCCAAGCAGAGCTTTTCCTTCTGGTTGAAGGGATTGTAATGTCTGACTCCTCTCAATCTGTTTGCTTGCATGGGATGGTGCTGACTGCGTTCAGTGTGCAGATGTTCCTGTGAATGAGCACTGAAATAAAGTGAATTATCTCTAGAGGAATGGATTTTCTCACACCACATAAAGTAGACCTCACCCTTGTATAAACTGGTGTGCCCATACCCTTATCTAATCTTGGTTCTGTGGTGTGTGTGTGTGTGTGTGTGTGTGTGTGTGTGTGAGAGAGAGAGAGAGAGAGAGAGAGAGAGAGAGAGAGAGAGAGAGCGAGCTTGCTGGGTCTTGCTGACCAGTCAGCCCGGCTGAAGAAATGGTGATCTCCATGTTCAGTGGTGATCCTGTCTCAAGGGAATAGGGCAGAGACAGATCAAGCAGGACTCTAGATGTCCCCTCTGCTCTCTGGCATAGGGCATGTGCACCTGAATTCACAGGTGTGAAATCCCACCCCAAAAGAAAAGGTAAAACCAAAAAAGATTATATTGCAAATTGCATAGGGTGTAGCAGTGCAATCACTTTGGAAGTTGTAGGGTATCTTTAAATGTAGGTAACTGTCCCCCGCCCTCTCGTTCTCCCTTCCTCAACAGTACAGCAAACTCTCAGGAAGAAACACGGTTCATGTGAGGAAATGCAAAAGGAGTCTCAGCCCCATACCCTTCCCATGTGCTCTGCCCCACCATCTCTACACTGTCCGCTTTCCCTTCCTTTGACACCTTCCCAGCTCGTGTGGAGACAGTCTAGAACCTGCCTTAGCCACGGAGCCTGCACTGGCCGGCCCAGCTTCAGCTGCCTCCCTGTGCTCTGGCCTGCTGCACGGAGTACTCTGGGGCTCTCCATGTCAATACCCACAGGCTCAACCTTAGCATCTAAACTCTCTTACAAGTGCCCAACGTTTAGGCCTTGTCTCACAGGGCATTCTTCCTGTTTGTTCCATGTTCTTGAAGGACAGAATTTACCTTGGATTGCTACCTGCAGTGGACCAGGATGGACAGCATCACTTCCAACCATGCAACCGCACCGAGTGGTTATTTGGTGAATATTCTTTATTAAGTGGGTGAATAGATCCAGGAAATTCCTGAGGGCAGGGGCCCACGTCTGATTTCATAGGAGTCAGCCCACCTAAGAGCTCAGTGAGCGTCTCGTGACTGAACGATCAAGGGGGTACGTCTGAGTGGCAGGCTGCGGCATGCTGGGCTCTGAGCCAGGACACCTGGATTGTCTAGACTGCTTTGGGATCACTAACTGCTTGCTGCATCTCATCAAGCCTCTGTGTTGTCATCTATGATAAGAAAATAGGCTGAGTCAAGGGAGCCAGATAGGAACATATAGAATACTTGCATGAATACAAAATCTCAAAAATACCAATCCACAGCAGCAGAAAGCAGGGAGGAAGGGAGAATCACAAAGTGGGCTCCACTGACCTCTTAGAGGGAGGGCGACTCTCGTCCCTACTGTGGTGATAGCACCACAGGTGTATACACTCACCAGGAAGCACCAGGCTGCATGCTTTACATCTGGCATGCATCCTGTTACGTCGCTGAATCCCTAAGGATAAAAGGAAAGTGAACAAACACGTGCATGTTTTGCCGCTGGTCTTGAAGACCTGAGTAAGGACCAAAGGAAGTGACATGAGGTGCTTTGCAGGCTGCGTGGGCTGCACGTGTGCCCTTGCGTGGAACTCATAGTGCCCAGCTCCAAAGCAGCTCACAGTGTAAGGGCTCAGCAGAGACTTCTTAAATTTTTTTTATTTTGAAAATTTCACATGCAAGTATGATCCTTACATTACTTTTATTCCTCCTCCTCCCCCCCCATGTTCCCATTCTCTCTCAAGTTCATGACCTCTTCTGTAATCATTATTATATAAATATAATCTATATAATCTACAAAGTCTTTTTAGTGTTTAGGGCACATGTGTTTAGGGCTGTTCACTTGATCCTGAATATTCTATGAAGGAGCTTAGCCCTGAAGAAAACTGATTCTCCCTCTCCCGGAAGCTGGTGCTTTACTGCCTATTGCTCTTTATCAAGGGGTGGGGCCTTTTGAAAATTTCCCCACCCACGATGGCATGTCGACTGGTGTGGTCTGCATGCATGCAGATCTCATTTAGGCTGTCATATTGTTGGAATGCTATAAACTTTGTTGGGTCTAGAAGACACCGTCTTGATAGTTGGCTTGGATCAGCAAATATTTAATACAAGAGGGGATGCCGGGACCTGGGGCTGACTGTGGTTTCTGGACCCCTGGAGGAGTGGGCAGTGAGGACGTCACCCTAGCTCAGGAATGTCTGAAATATTAAAGCAGCCTCTGGTCACAGCAAGCTGGCCCTCCTCTGCCTCATGGTGTGGGAAAATCCATTCCTCTGGAGATAATTCACTTTATTTCAATGGTCATTCATAGGAACTGAGATTGGTTTTGGTTCTTTCTCTGGATTCACAGCCTGAGGGGGGTCATTCTCTGGGTGGGGAAAAGGTCCCCAGGAAGGGCAGAGCTGAGGATATTTGGAGAAGTTTCCACTGTTATGCTTGTTGGTGTGAGATTCCCCATGACGTCTAACAAACAGTAGTCTTGGCTCCTATTCCCTGGGCCCTCCAAGGCCTTGGCAGAACTGCTCTGACTCCAAGCAGAGCTTTTCCTTCTGGTTGAAGGGATCGTAATGTCTGACTCCTCTCAGTCTGTGTGCTTGCACGGAACAGTGCTGACCACGTTCAGTGTGCAGATGGATCTCCTTCCCTGCGGCGGCGGCAGGGCACGTTTACTGTGCTTCCTCCTTCTGGGCCACCACGGGTGCAGACCGCTCTTCTAACCTTGCCTGAAGGGAAAGTTTTCCTCGAGGGGACAGGTGGAGACACTTCTGTCTTCCTGAGCACTCTCGAGAAGTTTGGCTCTACTTTCCAGGGCACAGTACTGTGGGTTCATGTTTTCTTTCCAGAGGGTGGTCTTCTTTGTATCCCACAGCTTTTAGCACTCATTCGAGCCCACTCGCTGTCCTAGGGCATCTCGATGCAACATCTCACTGCTCCTTCCCCGAGTCAGACAGACTTGCTGTACGGCCCCAGGTACATCTACTTCCTGAAAAGTCTGTCTGATCTATTTCCACTGCTTTTATGCAGACCATAGTGTTCCCAGCTACTCCTGTACTCTATAACACTTCTGGAGTTGTGGTCCAGGCATAGATGTTGACGAGTCTTTGTGGTGTGATGGTCTCTGTCATGACCAAACCTGGAACTTCCTGCATGTGCCACCACAGGCTTCTAGAACAGTCACGCAGATGTCTGTGGCTGGTGCTGGGGCTGCAGGTCTAACTTGGCAAGGTCACTGAGCTGTATTAAGCAGATGGGGTCTGGAGCCCATTCCTTGGCCTTTCCACACGGGTTGTCTTTGGTTGCCTAGTAACGCAACACCTCCTCCACAGTCAGGTAAGGCAGCAGCTGGTCAGGGAGTCTGACAATGCCTGCAAGAAGTCATCCGCAAGGACAGCTGCGTGTACTGTGCCCCAGGACCCCAGGCCCCAGAGAGAGGCAGCACACAGATGTCTGTCACTGGCAAGGTCAGATGTTTCATGGCTGTGGGTGGAGGGGACCAGGGAGTCCCCAGGCAGGACTATCTTGGAGTGGGTTTTCATTATCTTGGGGAGTTTTAAGTGGAGGGTTGCTTAAAAGGGAGGTAGAAGACTGACTGAGGTGCTGCTTCTACTGGACAGGAGAGGGCGCTGTTGTCTTGCTGGAAGCAATTCCTGACCTCTGTGATCTTCATCGTTAATCTTCTCTTTCACCTTCGGCAGCCATCTAGGTGCGGGTCTTGCTGATCCTCTCCAGGCTGGCTCTGCAGATTGTCCCTTTCTTTTCTGGAGACAAACACTATCATACTGGGTGACTGTGAGCTCAGGCTCAAGGGAGCTCTCATTTGCAGTGTGACTCTTGCTCCTGCATTGTCCTCTTGCTGCCTGTTGCCTTGGGTTCCGCAGACCTAAGGCGACTTTCTTGCTCCCCGTCTCAGGAGTCGGTGGAGAGGCAGTTGTGTTACACAGACACAAATCACACACTGTGTGTGTATTGGGAGCACAAATCACAGAGCATCTGTGTGTGTCAGCTGGTCAGAGGTCGGGGTCAGGGTGAGATTGATCCTTTCTCCTTTCCCTCTCTGCACCATGTTCTACATTTACTGGTGCAGTAGCAGAGCCCTTCCTGAGGCTGCCTGTGATAAATGTGACCACCAGGGAGGAGGAGGCCACAGACGCAGACTCCTGTGACCCGATCTCTATTCCCCTGTGCTATGATGAGACTATCTTCACCTGTCCTGCCACAGTGGACGAGGCGATTGCTCTGGGTGCCTGCACTCAGACTGACAAATCATATCAAGTCCATACATGGTTGGACCCCGGCTGTGTCTGCTGTCATAGGCAGGGATCCTAATCTTCATTTAGCACAGGGAGACACTGAGGTACAGTGTGTGACTAGTCCATGCTAGGAAGCTGTGACTCACACCTGGGTGTTTTAATTCCAAACTCAACACTCTTCCTATGATTCTCTAGTTCCACAATAGTGGACCCACAGACAAGGGTGAGGCTCACGAGGGTTCATTCACTCTGCCTGGGAACTCACACACACACACACACACACACACACACACACACACACACACACAAAGAGAGAGAGAGAGAACATGCAACACATGTATGCATAGAACTGCTTATGCCACACATGTGCCTTCTTGTGCACGTACTCATAGACATAAATACACCACATATATAGTTACCAAGACATCTGAGAAAATCTGCAGATACACATGGGCAGACTCTCATACCACCCACACTGCACAGATGTTTCTATTCCAGGGATGCCTGACCCCTTTCTCCAGTCTAATCATTTTGCCTCTTGGGAGAGGAGCATGTTGTGTCGCTTGGAGCAATTGAAAAAGACAAGGAGGATCGGAGGGGGCTCAGATGGCTGGTCACATGGCTCTCTGCCTTGTGAGAGTGGCGATGGGCACAGCGTGGGCAGCATGTCTCTCTCCCTGTGAGGACTGCTCAAGGACAAAGCTATCTTTCTAAAGGGATGGGGAGATGCAGGCAAGAGCTCTTTCATTTAAACCCTGTGCAGCAGCAGCAAGGCTGAAAAGAATGAGCCCAGGATAATCATGCCAGCAGCAATATGAGCCTTTCAGTTTAGTACTGGTAACTGTAGGGACTGGAATCTCCTGGTCTTGGGGAAGATAACTTTGCTCTGAGAGTCAGCTAGAGGTGGGGAAGGTCTCCTGGACCCTTTTCTCTGGACTCCTGGTTTTGTGTATTAAGAGACATATTGCCTCCCTGTTTGCTTGGGAGAGAAGGGTGCATCTACCTCTAAGGTGACAGGTGCAGTTTCAAGATGCCAGGGGAAACACAGGGAGGCCTTAAGCTTGAGATACTGCAGATCTTCTTGCAGCTTTGCTGGTGCTAGAAGCTGGGGGGCTGGCTCATTAGCCTGCATCTTCACTGAGGCAGTTTCTGTTTAACTCAGTGACCAAAATAACTGCGGGCTGTCTGTCTGTCTGTTGAGTTCGCGTGTCGGCTACACCTCAACAAGCTCATGGGAAGGGGTGAAGCCAGAAGGTGCCCTGCAGAGAACTGAGGCAGAGCCCAGCACTGTCTACACACTAACACCTCTTGACTTCAAACAGGTCCCTGTTCAGACTCTGTATCCAGTTGTTTGTCCTCTCAGGGGTTTAGATAAGCCACAAGAAACCTTCCTGCTGCTCACCCCTACTTAGCTGCCTCAGGTAGGACAGGACAGGTAAGTAAGGCGGGGGTGATGTTCCTGTAAAACTTCCCTTGCCTACCTCCTCCCCCACCAAATGTGAAGCTGTTTCTAGCTATTCCCAAGGAATGCAAGAAAGAATATTTCTAGGAGAAATTATAACATTGGGGATATGTCTATTCAACTCTCTACTCCTGCCTCCCTTGTCATGAGCCGGTGATTTCACAAAGCCATTTTTGTCCATTGGAAAGGGAGCATGTCCATGGACTCCAGGGATACGAGCCCCGGTTTGGTCTCTGCCTCTCGTTAGCTGTGCAACACCAGGGAAGTCACCTGAGCTCTCTGCATTTTTTCTTTGCTGTTAATAAACACCTGCCTGCCCACTTGGGACCCCTTGATCTGTGTTGACAGACAGACAAAGTAGACTTGTCATCTTGGCCAGATTTGTCCAGGTATGAAGTGTCTGGAGGAATTAAGACGCAAGAAGCCAGCTACTTCTCCACCCTTCAACTCTGGTGTCCCATGCAGGTTTGTACAAATTCACAACTTCTAAAAAAGTTTTTATAAATTTTTTATATTCTTGTTTTCATTTTGAACTACACAGCAAGCAGACCTGATATGGGAAGACTGTTATTGTCCTCATTTATAGATGAGGGCGCTATTCTCTAATATACTACCCATCTAGAGTGGCTAGGGTAGTAGGGGGTGTGGCAGGGACCAAACTGTCCTGTGTTTGCATCTGAGCCTAGCACTTGCCAGTGCAGCTAGGAAGCCTACACCAAGGTTAGGGTGGGTCCTTTCATCTTTCCAGATCTGGCAGCATGTTGCAATTCATCATGAGTAAATTAACCTAGCACCACCCCATACCCCTTCCTTCCTTCATTGCCCTATGAGGCAGTTTGTTTAGCATTGTGGTCACACGCATGGATGCTGAAGTCAGCCAGCAGCTCTAGTTCTGTGAACAGCTGGTCCTGTGGCCTTGTGCAGGCTGCTTCATCTCTGAACTTCTTCCTCTCTGTGATGGGGAGGCTACTAACGTGAATTATTAGAACAGCTCTGGTGTAGGAGGTCCTTCTGTTTATGTGTTGCTTTCATTAGTTGAATAAAGAAACTGCCTTTGCCTTTTGATAGGGCAGAACTTTGGTAGGCATGGAGAAGACAGAACTGAATGCTGGGAAGAAGGGCAGAGAGGGAGACACCATGGATCTCCTGCCTGAGATGGACGCTGGTTAGAATCTTACCAGTAAGCCACAGTCATGTACACAACTCTGGACACATGACAGGTATTATGTAAAAGTTGGCTGTAGTATTCATTGGAGGCGGGGCCTTGCTGCCTTGGACTACTTATTTATAGAATCCTTATTATCATTGTTATTATTATTATTATCATCATCATCATCATCACCATCATCATCATTTGATACAGGGTCTGGCCATGTAGCCTGGGTTGAACTTAAACTTGAAATCCTCCTGCTTCTGTGTCCTGAGTTATGAGGTCACAAGTGTGCTCCCATTTCCCAGTTGTTGGCTTGGTTTTGGGAGTACTCCTAGAGCTGTCCCTTGCTCCTGTGATGGCCTGAGCTCACTGTGTCTTTCCCTTCTCCTAAGGTATGCCCTAGTCTACTACTCCGGTACAGGCTTCTTCTCACCCGCCATCTCACTCCGCCATTTTCAAAGTCTTTTATACCTGCCCTCATGATGCCTCCTGTATGATCCTCCATGCTCCCTTTCTTACCATGACCTGTTCAGACATTACTTTTCGTTTAGAGGTCTGCTGTGGGCTCCTCAAGCCTTTCTGCCCCTCCTATGAACTACCAGGGCACTCCTCCTCACAGCTGGCATGGATCCTGGCATCCCAGGTAGGGCTCTGCAGGGGACCCATCTGCAGGGGTCTCCCGTGCTGTGGTGGGACCTGGAGTCAGTTCTAGCTGTTGTGGACACATGCGACATCTATCAAGGGGCAGAGGGGAGGAATGAACTTGGCTCTTGCTCCACTGGGCAACAGCCAGTCTTCTCACATGATCCTTTGCTTCTCTTTCCCTGCATAGGTGACCCAGGACCAGGCCAGCAAGACCTGTGTCCTCATGTTGACACTGGATGCAACATGCCAAATGCTGCCATCTCCTTTTTTTGTAAGAACTTCCAAGCTTCCCTACAGCTGTGTTTCAAAACTATTTCGCCTCCCTCTTCCTTCTTCCTTCCCCCACCCTCCTCTTCCTCCTCCTCCTCCTCCTCCTCCTCCTCCTTCTTTTAAGACAGGCTTTCTCTATGTAGTCCAGTCTGGCCTGGAACTCATGATGTCCTTGCCTCAACTCTCTTGTGTTGGAATTACAGGTGTATGCCAATATAGCTGGCTGTTCTCAAGATTTCTTAAGCTGTGTGACCTTGGGATAGTTACTTCCTCTCTTTTCTTTTAAATCTCCTAATCAGTAAAGCAGGCACAGTAACAATGTTTGCAGAGAGATTTGGGAGACGGATTCATATCCTTGTATCACCCCAGGCCCTAGAACAAGATGTCATCTCAAACACAGAAGAAACGCTGAAAGAAAATACTTGTTGAACAATTCATTGCTTGGGACACAAAGCCACCATTTAGAGAACAAAGCTTCTATAGTAGAATTGTAGGACCTCTGCCTATGGCAGTGGGGTGTACGGAGGGAGTCGTCAGCATGTGTCTGGCAGAACACACTGGAGTTAGTGTCTTCTTGGATAAAGTTCTCCCTCTAGCTCCTAGGTCTGCTCTTCTGTTGTCTTGCATGTGAAGCACCGAATAGGGAGCTTATGGAGGGTTTTCTTGGGGGGGGGGCTCCTTAAGCCCCAATAGGACTCAAGAATTTCTGAAGCAAAATTGCACAGTGGGTGAGGATGTGGTGAACAGCTATGCTTTCTTCTCACAGAAAGCCAGAGCCCAGGCTGAAGCTAGTGTTCTTGGAATGCCTCGAGCTAAACAGCTGGGAAAGCGGACCAGAAGAAGAACTCAGCTTCCTAAGAGCATGCTGGGAAGTGAGCCAGCCTGGCTGGCTGACACTTGTTGCCATGCATGCAATTGAATTTTCCCAGAATGCCTCAAGACCTGTAGGAGAATGCCACTTGGAGCCTGGTATGGGAGTCAAGATTCAACTGAAAAGACTGAAGAGTGGGCCAAGGGAAAAGAGCATGGGGCAGCACTTACCAGCAGGAGTGATGGAGGGGAAGGTGTGTCTCGGTCTGTGTGAGCCTCTGCAGCTCTGGAGGGGTCAGCTGTCCATAGCGGGAGGGATGTGCTGGTCCCAGGGTCCACAGGAGGACTGGCAGGAAGGATCTGGATCAGCAGACGCCTGGGATTCAGAAATTCTATCCCTTGGGTGAAACACGATCTCTCTGGCCCTCTCTCTGTGTGGAAGAAGATCAAGAGAGAATATCCAGCTCTGCTGGGCAGGCAGGGTGCAGTCTGCAGGGGCAGGGCACAGGGTGAACTGGGGTAAGGGCAACCAGCAGCTTCGTTACGGAAGGCACACACATCACCTATTTACCCCAAAGCTGAATTAGTCATTAATTTGGGATATTTCCTAAAGCTGGTGATAACAAGCAGGTGATGGAGTTAGGCAGTGGTACTGGGTCTCTCCAAGTGAATGCTAGCTGCCAGAAGACCTTGCTATGAGAGGGTTTAGGGAGTAAACCTAAGTTGTTATTGTTGCTGTTGTTGTGTGTGTTTGTATGATATGTGAACGTGTGTCTGTGTTTGTGAGTCAGAAGTTGGTTCTGTCCTTCTGCTGTGGGATCCTTGGACTGAGCTCAAGGCTTACATGAGGCAAGCGATTGTGGGGGTGCTTTGAGATGAGCAGACGTAAAAATCGTCTTTCTTCAGTCAGTAGGATAAAGTCCTTTACAGTGTATCAGGAAGGCTCGGCTGTCAGTTCTTGACTTTGATCTCCAGAATGGCATCCATGCCCAGATGGTGACAGAGAAAAGGCCTTGTCTAGTTTGCTGGACACTAAGGGCCTAAGAGGGATGTAAACACTGGGTCTAGAAACAGACAGACCAGCTGCTGTTGGTGGCACTTAGGGTCATCACCAAGTTGAGAACACAGCCTGCACACTCCCCTCCTGCCTCTGACCCAGGCCTCCTGCCATACTTTGCATGTAATGTAATTTGGTGTCAAGTGTCCCTCCTTCTCTCGGTCCTAGTCAGGCTATGGCATGGCTCACCAGTGATACCGGGGTTCCTCTTTTCCTGTGGGAGTCTGGGCTCCATCTGGATGGGATTCATCTGCTCTTATCTGGAAAATTCATTCAGATTTTAGTCTACCAGGGGTGGTGAAGGGCTGGAGACTGTGGCAACTTATTAATTGGCTACATTTTCATTTATTCAAACTGGCCGTGTTGGCTAAAGTTCTCCAGAGGAAGAGAACAAACTGAATGTAAATGTAGGTCTAAGAGGGGGGCCTTATTAACTTTAAGAGGGACTTTGTTAGATTGGCTTGCACAAATCAGAGGTTGAATGGTCCCACCATGGCTGACTACAGACTGGAGATCTGGGGAGAGCAGTAGCTGCTCCAAGAATCTAGAAGCCTCAGGACAGGAGAGACCAATGATGCAGTCCCAGTCCCAGACTGAGGGCTTAGAAATCCCCCAGAGCATCACCAGGGCAACCCTCTCTTCAAAAACTGAAGAATGTGGAGCTTGATGACCACAGGTGACATCAGCAAATGACACACCCACTCAAGAAGGGTCAAGTGGGCATGTGCTAGTGAGCTCCCCTTTCTGCCTCCAGTCTACTAGACAGTGCCACCTGCTTTTGGAGCAGGGCTTTGCGTCTGAGTTCACCGACCAGTATGCCCACTGTTTTTGGAAGCCTTCTCATAGACGTACCTGGAAGTGTGCTTCTCCAGTTTTCTTAGGCATCTTTCAGTCCAGGTGATAACTAAGATAAACCATCACATTAATTACTGGGTGCCAATACTGGGCTGGATGTTTGAGTGAGAAGGAGCACAAACCTGAAGTCCTTTCAAGGTGCTGATGGTCCAGAGGGCATCCCAACAGAAACATCAGTTTTCTACTGAAGAGATGGGTACCATGTCACCGATGACCTCAAAGGGACCTGCTCACCCTAGCCAAGCACCATTGGAATAACAGCTGAATAAAAGGAGAGAATAGAGACCCATGAGGAGCAGACTTTCTATGGGGGGAGAAACCCTCACCTTTCTCATTTCTTATGTCTTCTCTACTCTCTACTTTTTTTTTTAAATCTTGTTAAAAGAATCAATTGAAAAGAAAAACCATGAAAATATTTGAATTGCATGCGCAAACACATTCCCAGGGAAAATCCATAGGAGACAGCCTGGAGCTGATCACAGCCCTTGCGGAACACGATCCCCAGCTGTTAATATTTCAAGCACTTACAATCAGCAGATACAGAGTCTAATGCTCTGCCTGTGTCTGTTCATTGAGTCCCACGGTAAAAGGAGCACTTTCTAGTATTATTCCAGTTTTACACATGGGGAAACTGAGTCACCAGACAAGTTCAGTTGCTCAAGGTTTGGAGACGGCAGAGCTGCATTGGGAATACAGGCTTGAGGACACCAGCTCTGTGATCATGGTCGGAAATGGTGAACTGCAGCAAGGGCAGCAGGTGGTTGTGGGGCAGAGATGGGGAGCTAAGTTTGCCTGAGGGAGGCGGTGAGAGATCCTTTGCAAGTGTGTATTTGAGTTGGGGTAAAAGTGATCCAGTCGGAGGAAAGGGTGCAGGAAGGAAGGTGTTGCGGAGAGCAGAGAGTTTGAGGGAGATGCAGTTAAAGCCCAGAAGAGCATTCATTCTGACCCAAGTGTGGAGCAGAGGAAGGGAGGTGTGTATTCTGGAGTGCTGGTGTGAATGAGAATGACCCCCATAGGCTCATAGGTTTGAATACGTGGCCCTCAGCTGGTGGAAATGTTTGGGAAGGATTAGGAGGCGTGGCTTTGTTGGAGGAGGTGTGTCACAGTGGGTGGGCTTTGAGATTTTTTTTTGATTTAATAAAGTTTTATTTTTCCAAATGTATAGCTGATTGAACCTGTTCATGCATCTTCACCAGCAGCTGGGGCATCTCCACCCTTTGTGTTTCTGGTGTAAATTACTTAGGCTCTGTGCTTTGAAACCAGCTTGATAAGTCCTTTACTAAGGAGCTCCTGAAGAGCTGCCCTGGCCAAGGAACTGTGAATCTTCAGTCTCTCGGAGACCATGGCTGGAGTAATAAGTTTATAGTTGGGCACTTCCTTACAGAGTTTGTCATATGTAGCCTTGTCAAACAGGACTAGATTGTTGAGCTTGTCCCGAACTTTGCCTTTGGACCACTTCTTCTTTTTGCCACCGAACTTATTTACTGGGTCTTTGTCTTTTTTGGCCTACTTTCCGGCATCTTTCTTCTTCTTGTCATCCTTGGGCGGCATGATAAAGTTCAGAGAGTGGCGACGACCACTGTAGCCTCCCTAAGATGTCGGGGAAAAAAGGAAGCCCGGCTCGCCAACAGCGCCAGAAACCTCAGCCTCCTGGGCTTTGAGATTTTAAGACTCCCACCATCCCCAGTATTTTTCCACCCTCTACCCCCTTTTCTCTCTGCCTCTTTCTTGTGGATTGAGGTGTAGGCTCTCAACTGTTCCTGCAGCTATGCCTTTGCTCTGCCATCATGGACTTCAACACTGTAAAACTGTAAGCCTTATTAAGTGCTTTCTTTTGTAAGTTGCCTTGGTCATGCTGTTTTGCCACAGCCACAGAAAACTAAGACAGGTGGATGGCATCTACGCAGGCTACCACATACTCAAGACTGATGGCTTGGCCTTTCTACCAACTAGAATGACTGCCGGCAACTACATAACTTGACTGAACTTGAGTCTGGAAGACCAGGGAGGAAGGAGTTGAGATCCAAGAGGCAGGGCATTCACACCTGGGAAGGGTGTGTCCTTGTCGGTGTCATTGCCATCATCAGCATCATCTCATCCAGAGGAAGCTTTTTGCAATGTTCAATATTTATGATAGGTGAACAAAGGATAGAATCCTGAGTCCTGCCTGCTTGGCCTCCTGGTTCCCTATTCCTTGGTGTTTGGCCCGCTTCTTAGAACATAGTCTTCCCAGTGACAACATCATGGCTGTTTCCAGTGTTGCCTGGGGGAGAGGTCTGATCTTCTTGATCACACTGCCCCTCCCCATCTGGATATATCTTCTGTTGTCTTTTCTGCAGTAAGCAGACAAGTGACGTGGTCCCATTTTGTGCTTTCCTGAGAACCTGATCTCCTTGCTCTCCACACTGACCTCTGGATCTTTTACCATCCTCAGCCCTGGAGCAGGGCCAGAGGCCCAGTGCCTCTGTCTGACCAATTGGACACTGAGCCATGAAAAATGAACTCCCATATCAGATCCTGAGACCTCTCGGGATTCCATCTAGGCTTGGCCTTCTGATCCAAACTCTAGTTCTCCAGTTTCTGGGGTAAAGGGAAGAGCAGTGCCCTTGAGAAGCCCCCATTACCCCAACTATTATGTTCTTGAATTAGACTTGGATAGGAAAGGGAGAGGAGGCCTGAGGGGAGGGGAGAGTGAGTCCAAAGGTGGAAGCCAGCAGGAAATTGTTTTCTGCAAGGTCAGGGAAAAACTACCAGATCTGGATGTCAGGGTCACATTTCCATCTCTTCTGTTCAGGACCAGTATAGACGGGCTCCAATCTCTCTGCATCTGAAGGCATTTGCACACCAAGTAGGTTCTTTGCATGTAGACATATGTGTGCTAAGCCCCTCCTGTATGTCCTGGCACTGTGCTCAGTGCTGGCTGGCATGGAGGGAACAGAGGGAAGCAAAAAGCAAAAAGAGATAGGTCCGTGCCTGGGATTTAAATGCAGAAATAATATGAACAATTGCTACTGAGTCACAGAGGAGGAAGCTAAGCACAGGAGGGGTGGGAAGATTTCATTTCTCAGGAGCAGCTGATGTTGCGCCCAAGGATAGATGGGATCTCTCAGAGCAGAGAAGGAGCTTGTGTGCAGAGCAGAAGAAGGCAGATTGAGAAGGGTGTTCTGGGCATGTGTGGAGGAGGGAAGGATGCACTTGAGCCTCACTTCTCTGAAGAGATCCAAGCTCGGGAATCTTCAGCTTGCCTATGTACTCCAGTATCACAGACTCGGGAGCCCTGGACTTAGATAAGGCCCCAGTTAGAATTCTAATGGTGTGGTCTTGGTGCTTGTCTTAGCTGTTCTGAGTCTCAAGCCTCCAATGCTGAAGGGAATTTGCTCTCTTGCTGGGTGTTTTTTTATGACTTGAGACTGAAAAAAGTAATGAGGTCACACAGGTAGTTATCCATGAGCTCTGTTTCTGCTTCTGCCATGAATCACAGAATCTGAGACTCGGAATTCAGGATGGTCTTCTTCATCCCTTTTTCAGTGTGGAAGCTCCTCTGCAATCTCATGGCTGGGTGCTGTCCCTGTGTAACAAACACAGCAATCTGGGCCACAGTCAGGAGCCCGGTAACCTCTATGACAGCCATCACTACATTCACCCTATGCTAAAGAGGGGATGGGAAGGCAAAGAGTTGAGAACAGCGGCCACTGGCTATTGATACAGGGTAGGAAGGACCTTATGAATCATTGGTACAATTTCTGATTTGTACAGACACAGGGGGCTGTGACTCGCCCTAACTCACCCCGTGAGTTTCAGGCAGTGCTCTTCATTTCCATTTCCCAGAAGACTTTGGCTTAGCTGCCTGCAGTCTAGTGACCAGCTCAGGGCAACTGACCAGTCTTTGCAAGCTCTACCTCAGGATGTGGAGGCTGCATCCCTGGATACATTGTGTGCCCCTCTTATCACTAATACTGCCATACAACCAGGCAGTGTGGACTGGGCCAGGCAATGCAGAGTGTTGTGTCTGGGATGTGGTCCCTGCATAGTCAAAGAGCCTGGGCCAGAGGGACAGAGTACAGTAGGTTGGTGGGACAAAATGTCAGAGTAGCTGGCAGAAATTTTAGAAAGGAGATTATGTTGAGGAACCTTAAAGTTGTTACTTTAACTAAGAATTTAGTATTGGGGGGTAGCTGGGCACAAGTAGCTCTCTTCACCATTCAGGTCCCCAAAGATGCTGGTGTGTATACATCAGTACAGAAGGGCCACTTGGGAATATCTCTGTGATATCACTCATATTTCATCTAAGGGAAGGACAAGATAGAGCCTTGTGCCGGAGGACCTGACCCCTGCAAGGTCCCCAGATGTAGGCTCAAACCCTAGGGACAGAGAAAGGCTAGTATGGCCTGAAAGAGGCTGTTGGCTGTGTAAGGTGGTCCAGCTCTGTGGAGAAATGTCTCCAGACCCTAGGGACCATGCAGACTGTGGTATCCTGCCTACCTCCATCTTGTCCAGTCAGGCTCTACCAGGTGGACACTCAGTGGTACTGGCTTAGAGGTAAGACCTTGGAATATCGGAGGCTATTTTGGGTCAGTTTTACTATCCAACATGAAGTGTGGCCTCCAGAAATCCTGTTAGCCTTTGTGTGTCTCAGTTTTCCACCTGCACACTGTGGATAATACCCCTGTTCGGCTTTTCCTACACTTTTTTTTTTGTTCATTTGGTTGGGGCTTTTTTTTTTTTGGCTTAAAATGAAACCTATGAGACACAGTACCAAAGTGACTGACTGTCTCATCTTGTCATGAGATCCATCATCTGCAAGTCCCCCACAGCAAGAGGTTGTCCTTTGCCTCCATTTGTGTCCCCTATGTGTTTAGGATAGGGCTGTGTCCCACTGTGCAGACCAAGAGAGAGGACGGGCCACAGCTGAGGCCAGCCTGTGGGGCTCTGGCAGTCAGCAAGGTTGCCGAGGAGGGAACAGCCTGGTGATGGATGACGCTGCCAGCTTTTGCCCATCTGGCAGCCTGAGCAATCTGCATAAAAACAAAGACAGCTCCGGTGACATGAAATATTGATGCCCTGAGACTGTGCAGAGTGGTGTCTTAGACTCACCGCGAAGGCCCGGCTCCTGACTGCAGGATAATGGCACCTCCTGTCTCTTTAGGTTGGTTCCAATGGGCTGCAGGGAGGGAGAGCCGCTATGGTGGAGAGGGCCATCTGGGAGTCTTGATAGACAAACATTAGTTTTGAGTTTCAGGTATTACTGACTTTAATCAAACTGAATTGGAAAAAATAACCCATCATGGATCAGGTTTGGATAGCTCAGTTTCTAGTCCAGTGGTTCCTGCATATCACGATAATTGTATTACAATTCATAACAGCAGCAAAATTACAGTTTTGAAGAAGCATTGAAACAATTTTTATGATTAGGGGTCGCCACAACATGAGGAGCTGTATTAAGGGTTGCAGCATTAGGAAGGTTGAAACCCACTAGAATCTCTTCTGATGGAGGCAGATGGGGGCTGCGTCTCATCAGGCCTAATTTAGGGGCCTCTCTGACCCTCACAAGAAGCTCCTTGTCTAAATGACAACCTTGGGAGAATAGCAGGGTAGGGAGCTGGGGACCCGGCTCTGGCAGAGATGTAGCATGGGGAAGGGTGTGGCCATGGAAATGCATTGTCACTAGAATGCTGGAGAGGGGCTTACTCATGGAAAATATCCATTTAGCCCTGAATTCTTTTTGGGCGGCTCCTGTCTCCACTCATTCACAGATTTTTCCAAGTGGCGAGTAAGGGTGGAAGCCAGATCTCTGGAGCCCAAGTGGGAAAGGAGAAGTACTTTAGACACTGGAAAATAGTGGGCTCTCTCATCGGGCAAGGCCAGGACCTTTTTTTCTCTGGCTTCCCCCAGGAGGGGTTGCAATCTCCAACCTGAACTCTCTTCTCGGCTCTGTCCCTGCAGGCATCCATTCTGGTCCAGACCCCTTTGTCTCCATCTGCCAAAAGCGCGTGAACATTCAACACGGGCCAGATTCCTACTGCCAGAGCAGGCTGGTCCTAATAGGTCTCTCAGTATGAGCAGCTCCAGGCCCCCAGCCAAGGCTTAGTCATCCTTGCTTCCTCAGTCCTGGCACAAGGGAGGCACCTGAAAAGGTTGCCTGAAGAAGAGGGTGGCAGGGAGCCCAGGACTGACCAACAGGACGAAGGGAACACCCAAGGCAGCTAGCAAACACAGGTAACTCCTGTTGCGGAGGTTCAGTGGGAAAGGGGTCTCCTCTGAATCTAACAGCATCCTTCTTGGGGCTTAGCAAGAATTAACTGGTTTCCTCTCTGTCTAGGAGTCTCACCTTGCCAACGGAGCTACAGCACACAAGTCATCTGGGTGTTTTGCTTATTAGTTTTTATTATCCTCCTTTCTAAAGAGAGAGGCACACTAAAAACATGGCAACAAACAGAAAAATTCAAAGAAAACAGCTGTGACATTTGGAGCGAGTTGAGTCACACTCGAATTTTATTAGTGTAGATAAAGCTGCCTTGGCTGGGTTGGAGTGAGAGGGGTCTGCCTCTTTATCCCGTGAGTAAAGAAGGTCAACTGTGCCCCGCCCAAGCCTACCCCTTGATCTGGCATTTCCCAAGCAGCAGGTGGCTCTCAGTGAACACAGGCTTAAGGTTCGCCTGTTCTGAGACATCTCTGTTAGGCCGTTGTGAACAGTGTGAAGAACCCAGATGCCTTTGGATCATTTTCCTTCCTTGCTCTTAGTGGTCTAGTGCTTTATCAGGGTGGGGATGCATTTCTTAGCAAATTGGAGGGTACGTGGGCAGGACTTGGGGAGAGGACAGTTAGCTCCATTACTCTCCTTGATAGGAAAGATTCCTAGCTCACAGTGTTTTTGAGGCCACAGATTTATCACTCAGTCTTCATACACACACCATCCAGAGTGGCTGCTGCAGTATGCAAATCTGATCTGTCACTCTCCTTCTCAAAATTCTTCAATGACAGCCATCTGTTATAGGGCAAAACTGTTGTTCCTGAGTCTTGGCTCTCTCTTCTTTAGTCTCACAGTTCTTAGCTAGGCATGACACTGCAAGAACTAAGACCACATTCCTTGGCCTCCCTTAGAGTTTTGGTCAGCTAACTGCCAGTGGACCCTTAGTGAAAGGAGCAGGCCCTGCTAACACTAATTGACCCATAGGTGCACGAGCAATTAAAAATGACTGGCTCAAAGCCCGCTGAGTCTGGGGAGTGGACTATCTAGTGTTTTGTGATCTCACGATACATATTCCACAGAGTAAGAAAGTAATAGTCAAGATACTTGACTAAGAGAAAGGGAAAGCCAACAAGACTAGAAAGACTCAGTGTCAATGAACATATGAAGGAATGGCACAAGGTAACACATGCACGCACACACACATACACACACACACACACACACACACACACACACACACACACACACACACCCTTCTCCCAAGGATACAGAAGCTGCAGAGGATGGTTGCACAGCTGTGTTGTTTGGACATGACAGGCCCACTGCACACATGAACTCCCAGAGGAACTTCCCCATGGAAGATCTGACTGTTCTAGGTCAAGGGAATCAAAACTGAAGCACAGATGGGAGAGAGGTTCGAAGTCCCTCTCTTAGCACAGCAACTATTGGCAGCTGATGGCTGAAGGAGGGTCAGTTTTCCCAGGGATGCATCTGTGGGTAGGTTGCCCATGCTCCAGAGGATGGTCCAAGACCAGCACATATGCAGGCAACAGCAACCAAGCTCAGTGGTTAAAAAGAGGGTATGTGAAGTCGGGAGGGAGATGTGGTGATGAGGTCTCGGAGGAGTTCGAGGAGAAGCACTAGGGGTGGATTAATCAAAGCACATAGCATACATGTACAAAATTCTCCAAGATTGAATAAAAACTTATATAAAAGGAAGACAAATTAGAGATCAACAGTGGTAGAGAGGAGGAGAATCAGGTCTGAGTGTCTGAGGCCACCTAAGATCCCCTGGATGGAGCTAAGGAGCTTGAGAGGAGCTGATCCATCAATGGTATGAGTCTTAATGATGCAGGTGGCCATTTGAACCCAGTAACATAACGAAATATTTTAATTTCAATACCTTGAGTGAGTTCTCAATGTTTCTATCATATAGATGAAGGTTCTGTGTTCAGGTTGAATGAACTTGGGAACCACTGGACAGTCCCAGTTCTTGTGAGTTAACTGATATTCTGATCTCACTCATTGTTATTCATGTGAGGCTGGTGTACATCACATGCACAAAATGACCAAGTGTGACTGAGGATCCCAACAGAATTTATCTGGCTTATGGCCAGCTTGTCAAAATAAAAGGTCCTTTGGGTGTTCTGCCAGATGGTGTTGCATAGCCTCTGGATGAATATCCAGCATTCTGTGTATTCTTATGGCTACTGATGTTACTCAAATGTACAGACACCTCAAGTGAGACTAAAGGGTGTGTATTCTTGGTTGTGGGCAAAGACACTGGACTTGACTTTCAGCTTCTGTGACCTGCTACCTACAGCAGCTTCTCCAGCCCCTGGAAGTCAGTTTGTCAGCCCTGGCATATTTTTTCTACTTCATCCTTCTCTCCTGTTTTTTCTTTTTGCTTTACAGCTAGGAGTATTGGGGCCCAGAGAGTTAATATAAGTTGTCTAAATCCAAATAGTTCCTGAACCTTCTACATAGGAGATTCCCTTACGGATGAGCCACCGATTTGTTTGCACCATGGTGCAGCTGATGACTCAGGCAGGCTGGCCACATGCCCCTCTGAGGGCAGGAGCCATGCCTAGGCTTAACACCAAGAACCTGCTGTGCACGCATCTGTCCAGGGTGTCAGTAAGTGCTGCGGACTAGTTGAAGTTTGGGGATGAGGTATGGTCCCTACAGTTTCTCTGACCTGGGTTTGGCTGTTTGGGGCTTCCCTTCCATCATCCACTCTCCCACACTGAGCTCTTGGCAAGAGCCATCCACTTATTTTTGCTTCATTACCTGCACCACTTTCACCTGCTCCCACTCCCGGAAAGGCAACGAGAGAAGCTCTCTTAATCGGGGAGCCATGGGAATGGCTTCCCTTTCTGTTTCCTACTTCCCCCTTCCTCCTGATATGTTCAACTGTGGCACTGATGTTGGATGATCCCTGAAAGCTGAGGGAAAGCTTAGACAGTAAGGCAGGGGAAAGGCCATTTGTGGGACTCTGGGCTCAGTGCGGTGCTGGCACCCAGTGAGGAACTGGGAGTTAGAGGGCCCTGGCTCTGGGGTGCTTAGCAGGACATTTTCTTTTCTTTCTAGGCCCTAGATCTTCATCTATAAAACAAAAATGTTGAGATTCTTAATGGCCTCTAGCACTAAAATTCTGTGGTTTCATTTTTGAACTCATCAAAACTGTCTTGGGCATAAAAGCCAAGAAACTGGACATCTCACCCTGCGCATGTGGGGCTCTGTCCTTGGTGCTGAGATTGTGGGCATTGCGTCATTGGCCACGGGATGACCTGGGGCTTGGGGTACACACACACACACACACACACACACACACACACACACACACACACACACACACAATAGACTGCCACTGAAAATTTTAGCAGTTCTTAGAGTTATTTCTTAAAATCTTGCTTTAACCAGCAGGCCATAGGCTTTGGGCTTGAAGGACTTTAACAGAGCTATTTAGTGTTAAAGAATTTGATTTGAACTCTGTTTGTGAACTGTTTGGCACAGTGCCTCCCAGGACCACTTTGGAATTTGATGGCATGATAGTAGATTCCAGCAGTTTAGGATATTGCTCAAAATTTAAGCATGTATCACAGGCCTTCCATAAGTCATTGCAATTCTCCTGAAATCATAATTTTTGTTATGTGTATATAACACACCCCAGGCTATAGTTTGGCTATGACAGTGCTTTAAAAGTCTGATGTCTACCTCTGGGGTTTAGATTTAGGACTTTGAAAATATAACTCTGGTGTCGGTAGAGTCTGTTTGGTGTTTCTTGTGTTGATATTGTAAATCCCAATGAATGAGAAATTATCAGATTTTTTAAATAGAAAAAATTGCTCAGAGGCTATGCCTAGGCTATGTTGTGAGCTCATATTTTGAGGACAAGGTGACAGAAGATAAAGCATCTCAGCAGGGGGCCCTGCCGACCGTCAGCGGACAAGAGTTACAAGGGGAAAATGTAACACAGAATGTCCTCTACCCTAAGGTATTTAGTGGGGCAGCTGCTTTGACACCGTGTTGAGACAGTAGTGGTGACAGAATGGGGATTGTCACATGAATCACTCTGCTGATACTGAACATGAAAGGAGGTCAGTGGTGGCCTAAGAGACACCCACTGGTGGGTTTGCAAGGTTCCTACAGTTGTGGTGAATGGTCTACTTTGGGATGTCCCTCCCATCAATCAAAGGCTCACTGAAGTCTTTGATTCCCTGCCTTCCCCCTTCCTGTAGGATGGAGCTTCATCACTCCCCTAATCAGAGAACTCAAGTCAAGGTTCATCCTGGGAATTCAATCCAGGAGGTGTTCACCGAGCCTCTAGTGTGTACTTGCCACTAGGTTTGTGCTTGAGGTCGGTGGATTTGAAGACTAGTTGGGAGCCAGCCAGAGGCTCCAGGAGGAAAATAGTGGGAGAAGGATGGGAGGAACAATAGTTTGGAAACTTTGGGAAGAGAGGTGATGGTACAGAACTATGATTGGGGACTCTAGAGTTGGCCCGTCTAGGCTCAAGGTCCGTCTTAGATCTTAAGAGTTATGTGAATGACTTCTTAGCTAGTCTAAACCCATCAGTAAAAAGATAGGAAATGATACTCTGACTTCCCAAGATTGTTGGTGGGATTAAATAAGATAATTTATGCAAAGAGTTTAATTGATATTTGTGAGTGGCCTTTTTGTTACTGACATATGATCTCTATACCTTGTGGGTTGCTCTACAATGACCACCACCTCTAAGATCCACATGTTCGACGCCCCCCGCATCTCTTTCCTTGGAGTATGAAGTCCTTCAGTTTGGTCTTGACAGTTTCTTATCTCCATCAAGGATCCATTAGAAATCTTGTCACCTTACCATCTGATTGACAGGTTTGACTGGTGCTGTAAGAGTCTTTGTTTCTGTACCTGGAGGGCTGCCTCTGTGTAATCCACCTCACTACAGTCCTCAAGGGTGCCTTCCAGCCTCTGTGTAGCTAAACACAATGCCTTACACCTTTGCCAGGTACTGTTTCTACATGCCTCAGGATGAGAGACAAAGGGGCCAGCTGGTTATACAACATAGCTCCTAAGTGGTCTCTTTAATTATTTTTTGTCCTAATCAGATATGGCTTTTCATCCTTCCATCAAACAAGACATTCTAATTATGTGATTATAGTTGATCTTTTAAAATCAAGACAGCAGTTAAAATCATTTCTCTCTCCTCATTGTCTCAGAATGTTCTGTCATTCAGCTGGGTGAAGAGGGTGGCTGCTGGGTGCAGCACTGTGTCTTGTCCCCTTCCCCTTTGTCCTTTATGCATAGGAAATGTCTATCTTTCCCTGGCAAGGTCCTTCTCCCCACTTCCCCCCAGTCTTTTATCTCTATGCATGTACCTGGGCTACAGGCTTCATTTGTTTTCTTCTGCTTTGAAGCAGAATTAATCTGGAGGAATCTATCAGATTTTCAGACCTAAAAGCCAGCTACCTTCTGTAGCATCCTTCACTCTTATAGACCCAGGCTGCATGGATGCAGCCAATAACAATGATTGGAATCTTTAGCAAATCAGCTACAGATGTAGCTGTGTTCACAGTGCTGGCGACTCCTGCTTAGTTTCCCTCTCTAGTTGTTTCCAGTTCTCAGAGTTGCATGTGATAGCGTGATATATGGTCTCCCTGAGTGTCTCACCCAGTTCCAATGCTTCTATAGCATCCTGGTCACCCTAGACCTTCTACCAGCCTGGAGTTCTCTCCTGAGCTCCAAGCTTGTGCTCTTATCTACCTATGCCATGTCTCTACTCTGATGCCAAGCAGGCATTTTAAGCCCAGCTTGTCTAAAATGCATCTTTGGACATTCCAATAGAACCAAATTCTCTGGGCATCTTCCCAGTCTCAGTGGCAGTGCCATTTTAAAGTTGTCTAGATTAACACCTCTGAGGGGGCCCTCAGCCCCTCATTTTCTCTTCGCATCTGCTCTACAGAAATATTGCTCTACCTAAAACACACGCCCAGGGTATGACTAAGTGTGTCCCATGCATTCTCCTGCTGTGCTTCAGACTATTGCACCACACTGAGCTGTTCTAGTAGCTTCCCGACGGATCTCACTCATGTCTCCTCCCACTTCAAGTCCTTCAATATCCCCCATGATAGTTGGTATCCAGTCAAATGCCTTTCGACAGCCATGAAACTTTGTTTGCCTTTCCTAGTATAATCTTCTGTTGTAGTCATAAGCCACTCTGACCAAAAGTAGCCTGGGGAGGCTTCTTTTACAGTCTATCATTGAGGGAAGCCAAGGCAGGAGCTGAAGACAGAGGCTTGAAGCCGAGACTGTGGAGGAAGACTGTTTCCTGGCTGCTCCTTGGAGCACACTCAGCAGCTTCTCTTATGTGGTTCAGGCCCACCTGTCTGGGCATGGTACTGTCCGCAGTGGGCTGGGCCCTCCCAGATGAATTAGTACTCAGGAAAATCCTTCACAGACATACTCACAGGCCAGTGATAGAGGCAATTATTCAAGTGAGGTGTGTCAAGTTGATGTCCAAGATTAGCCACCATATTCCCAGACTCCATTATGCATCTTCTCTGGTTTTGTGCCACTTGCTTATTCTTATCACATTGGTCTCCTTGCTGATCCCTAAATATCCCCAAAGCCTGTGCATTTGCTGACCCCTCTGCTTGGAATACTTGATGTGTCTGATGCCTGCTCAGCCACTTCCATCAAGCCTTCTCTGCTTACTCATTCAGAGATACAGCCCTCATCCCTCTTCTCTCTATTTGCCTTCTTTGTGCTTACCATTTACACAATTATCTTAGGTCGTTTTCTTAGTGAGACCAGGACACAGAATAGTCATTTGTTGATTGAATTGCTCTGAGGTTGCCATTTAGTCATTTCATCCCACCATGCTTCATGAGCCTTGTTTAGTGTGTGAGGAAACCGAGGCACAGGGAGATTCAGGATGCCCCATATGACACAGGTGTCGGGGACACAGCTGGGGCCCGTGTCCAGACAGCCTGAGCCCATGTGCTTCACTGGTGGACTTTTCTATCAGGGACTGCCATGCTGCAGGGACCTGGTATGGTTGGTCACTGCAAACCACAGCCACAGTGGATGCTCAAGGGTTGTTCTTACCTAGTTTGTGAGAAGAATGTCTTGGGGCCCGAAGAACCAGAGTTTCTGATTTGGAAGAAATGAGGCATAGCTGCTGTGTGTCAAGGTAGATTCCTGCTCCCGACCCTTCCCTGAACTTCCTCACAGAGGTAGCCCTCAGATGGGGTCAGCTGTGTCCCACCACCCATCCTCTGGGCATTCCAGATGCCCTTTTCCTCAGCTTTGCAAGTGACATGTCGCAGGTCTTGATTTGTACCTCAGAAGCCTCGAGACCATCTAATACAGTGACTGTATCCTTGGTCTACTTCCTCCAGCAGACTGGTTGGTGGTTTCTGAATACCCCCTTACCTTTGTAATATCACTATTGTACCCACCACTCCAGTGATCACTTCTTGCCTTCCTCAATCCATTTGGGATCTCAGGCTGGATTGATTCTTTGCTGGGCCCTCCTCTGCTGTAGCCATTCATTAAAGGAAGAAGCATAACAAATACTTGCTTAGGGTTCTCTCTGAGAACTTGGAAATGTTCCTCCAGCTCCCCAGGGATCAGAATAGGGACAGAAGAGAGTCCTTCTTACTCCCTATCCTGGCTAGGTCCTTCTACCACAAGGCCAGCTCTCTGCTCTACCAGGGCAGGCTCTGTGGTGTGCCATAGGGGATTCTACAGGATCCAAGGCATCTGTGCTGGTCTGGAGATCTGACTATTGTCTTAAGCATGTCATCTGAGGACACAGAAAGAGACCTGGGCTGGGTTTTGGTTGGACCATTAACTGAGATGTGTTGGGGTCAGCAGAAGAGAGCCTACTGAATTGGGCTTGCTTTGTAGGCAGCAGGATGATACTGGCACCTGAAAAAGGGGACAGACAGAAGGGTCAGTTTCTCATGAATGTGCATGAGAAACTGTTAGGGGAGAGCTAGCATGGTGGTTCAGTAGGTAAAAGGTGCTTGCTATCAAGCCTGGTGGCCTGAGTTGGATTCCAGGGAACCACCTAAGGGTGAAAAGGAGAGAAAGGACGTCAGCAAGTTGTCCT
This sequence comes from Microtus ochrogaster, assembly GCF_000317375.1. Lineage (NCBI taxonomy): Eukaryota > Metazoa > Chordata > Mammalia > Rodentia > Cricetidae > Microtus > Microtus ochrogaster. Next base: position 279,383 of record NW_004949123.1, on the reverse strand, counting down.
CTAACCTCAAGGTAGACAAGGCAGCTCTGAGCAAAAGGGCTTTGGTCCCCGGCCTTTCCAGGCCAACTATATCCCCAGTGGTGTATGGAGGGAACACACCTCCCTACCTCCTGTACTGCTAAGGCCACACAGAGTGCTGGGGCTTAGGGCTTCCAATAGGATGCTGTAGATGGATGCGGTTTCATCTGAATTCAAGACAAATGAGTTTCTTAAAAGATAACTATGCCTCATATAGTATCGGGTACATCATTATATCATATTTGTCCTTTACCTAAAATTCAACTTTAACTGGATGTCATTAGATATGTGTGTGCATATGAATGTGCACACACACACACACACACACACACACACACACACACACACACACACCTTTTTAATGAGATCTGGTAACCCTGTATGGACTTTGCCATTCATTCACTGGTCTGCTTGTCCTAGACTGCCTTGGACAGTTGTAGTGCAAATTGGTGTTGGCCATGCCTAGGGATCATAGGGCTGGGTCAGTGACTACCTTTGCAGTGGGACTCCAAGACCTTTCTGAGCCCTGGAATCTAATTTGGTATGGCAGTGTATGACCTGATATTCCATTATCTGCATGTGGTCATTTGATAAAAAGACCAGGAAGCTGACTGGACTGCAAAGGCAAACTTGGATGGCAGCTTATTGGCTGCCTGAGGGAAGAATGTGGCTTGTGTCTTTGGGCCGTGAGGTCAACACAACAGAACAGTGTCATAGTTAGTTTCTGTCAACTTGATATAAACCTAGACATGACTGGAAAGAGGGAATCTCAATTGAAGTGTTGCCCCCATCAGTTCAACTTGTGGGCATGTCTGTGAAGAATTTTGTTGATTGTTGATGTGTGAGGGCCCAGAGCACTATGGGAAGTGCCGTCCTTTGGCAGGTGCGCCTGGCTTGTATGAGAAGGCAAGCTGAGCAAGCAAGAGAAGGCAAAGCAGTAAGCATTGTCCCTCCACGGTTTCTGCTGCAGCTCTTGCCTCCAGATTTCTGCCTTGACTTCCTGTCTTAACTTCCCTCTGTGATGCACTGTGACCTGTGAGGTGAGAGGAACCCTTTCCTCCCCAGGTTGCATTTTTGACATGGCTTCATTACAGCAACAGAAAGCAGATTGCTGCAGAAGAGGGGAAGATGAGAGAAAGTCTCTTGGCAAATGCAAAGTGGTTGTTGGTATTAGCTGACATGTTTCAGGCAAAGGACAGAAAGCACCAGGGAACCTAGATGTGAAGGCCCCAAAATGTGAGCCTATTTTCACCGTGTCTGCTGGTCAGAGAGTTTGGAGGTTGCTAAAAATGGTTGACAACAACCAGGACTCAGGATGTGGTTACTTGGTTTGTTTGACATTAAGATGGCCCATACAACTAGATCCATGCTGACAGATGGTCAGAGTATGCAAGCATCTTCTGCTCCTTCTTCTAATAGGAGAGGTTACCTGGGGAGTGGCTGCTTTCAGGATACTTGGTCTAGGGTGGGTTCACTACCTAAATAACAGAATACTAATGACTTGCCGTCTCCAAGTGTTGAAGCAATTAACTATTCAAGTTGTCCTTTGTATCATGTTAAAAAAGTCTTTTGTTGCCTTCTTCCCCCTTTTGTATTGGGGTATAAAAGTATATGGAAAATTAAATGTGGGTGATTTCAGTATTCACTGAAACTTCCTCCCAATTCTATCCTATGTGTTCTGTTTTATTATTTTACCCACATCTGGTGCGGGAGAATTGTCTGTATTCTGTCAATCATGTTTTAAATAAAAGCTGATTGGCCAGGCAGGAAGTATAGGTGGGTCAACCAGACAGGAAGTAGAGGTGGGGTGATGAGAACAGGAGAATTACTAGGAAGGAGGAAGCCCATTTCTCCGAGTCCTGCCCAGACCACCTAGAAGCAAGATGTAATCTGCCCGGTTGAGAGAGGTACTGAGCCACATGGCTAATATAGTTCAGACTAATGGGTTAATATAAGTGATAAGAGCTAATAAGTAACCTGAGCTAATGGGCCAATCAGTTTATAACTTATGTAGACCTGTGTGTGATTTTCTTTGGGACTTGCCGGCTGTGGGGTACTGGGCAGGATGGAAACCCCAATAAGCTGGCCCTCATGTTACACACATCTTTGTACTCTTTACTTATTTTTCTGATCCCCGTGCCCCTAACCTGGCAAGAGGTATTTTTTATCAAGGCTGGTCACTGACACCTAGAAAGTCCTGAGCAGGGAAAATGCCATTGCTCTCACTGGTCCTTAAGGTCCCTATGAATGTTTTTCCTGCTTCTTGCTGTCTGGAATCCAGGCCACTAGGAGGGCAGTGGGTACTAGAGCAGGGGGACAGAGAGATGGGGTACTGGAGAGCCTGGAGGAAGAAAAGGAACACTGGGACTTGGCTGTGTTATATGCTGAAGTGAGAAGGAAGAAATCATGAAGGACGAAGGCAATTTTCAGCACTATAAAGATGAAAGATCACTTCCTTGTAACATAAAAGAAGACCACTATAAAACGAGGACAGCATTATGATACACATAAGAAAATACCACTTCCATTGATGCCAGGCAAAAATAAAAATATAGGAGATATACTAAAGTGAGATGAGAATTAAAAGGAGTTTGTCTATAGAAAAATAGACACACACACATGCACACAAAACCAAATGCTATCATTAGCATATTTTATGGTTTAAGGTGATGCTTGTGTGTCAAATTGACAAGAAGTGACTAATAGTCACTGTCAACTTGACAGGATTTAAAATCACCTAGAAGATACACTTCTGTTGTAGGAGGCTGCTTGTTCATTTCCAGCTGCTCAGTCCCCAAATAATCACACAGAAACCGTATTATTTGCAATACTGTTGGACCAATAGCTTAAACATATTTCTGGCTAACTCATATCTTAAATTAACCCATCTTCATTATTCTGTGTATCACCACGAGGCTGTGGTTTACTGGGTAAAGTTCCAGCATCTGTCTCTTGTGGGGCTACATGACTTCTCCCTGACTCTGCCTTCTTTCTCCCAGCATTCAGTTTAGTTTTCCCCACCTAGCTCTGTTCTGCCCTGCTCTGCTATAGGCTCAAAGAAGTTTCTTTATTAACCAGTGCTATTCACAGCATACAGAGGGGAATCCCATATCTCACTTCTGGGCATGTCCGAGGAGAGAAGACCTGCACGTGGATGGCGCTATCCCCTAGGCTGGCGTCCCAGTTTGAATAGAACAAACAACAGAAGAAGATCAGCTCTTCACCAGCATTCATTTCTCTATTTCCTGACTTTGGACAGCTGCCTCACAGTCCCAACACATACTTTTTAAATTGTGATCTCAAATAAATATTTTTTTCTTTAAGTTGCTTCTGTTTGGTATTTTGTCACAATAATACCATAAAAGTACCCAATGCAGTGTACAAGTCATTATGCAATGTTGTGTCTCTTGCTCCAAGTCTACAACCTGCCCACCTTCTCTCTCTCTTCCCTGTTGGCCCCTTGATGGTGTATCTGAATTTTCTACAGCTGATGGAGGAAGTTACTGCAAACGTTGTAATTTAATGCAGTTTTATTCTCTTATTTTTAAAGATTTACTTATTTTACTTTTATGTATATGGATGCTTTGCCTGCATGCATGCATGTACATCCCTTGGGGCTGTGGTTACAGATGACTGTGAGCCACCATGTGGGTGCTGGGGATTAAACTTGGTCCTCCGCAAGAGCAACAAGTGCTCTTGGCTACTAAGCTATATCCCCATCCCCCAGCTTTATGCTCTTATAGTTCTGTAGGTCAGGAATCTGGATCTTGCTGGGCTGATGGCAAGGGGTTGGTAGGTAAACATTACTTCTGGAGGCTCAAGGGCAATGGCCTCACTCTTTACATCTTCTAGAGGCTGCCTTTTCCAGCCTTCGCCTTCAGACCCAATAATGGGGAATCTCCAAATCTCTAGCCCTCATTCCCCCTCTTCAGGATCATCCAGAATAAGCTCTCCATTTTGTGATGTTTAATACAATCATGTTTCCAAAACCTCCTTTGCAGTGTGAAATAATGCATTCATGGGATCCTGGGATTAGGGTGGGGACATCTTTGCATTTTTCTGTCTTTTGCAAAGTCCGTGTTCACAGTGTGGACACTGAAATCTTCTGCCAACAGATGCCATATGGGACTGGTAATTAGCAACATGGTAAGACCTAACCTTCAGAGGATGTGGCAGGTGAAGGGGCTCATGTGGGCCATGGAATTGGGTCCCAGGGCTCTGTAGAGAGGCACAGTTGTGAGCAGAGGACCTGGGAGAGGGGATCAGAGCAGAGCCCTTGCAGGCCTGAGGCTCAGGATATGGTCTCGCTTGCATGAGCCTGAGGGTGATATAGGATCAAAGATGTATAAATCGATACCAAAAATATAGGATTACTAACCTGAGTTCAATGGACTCACTAAAATTGTGTGTGAGTTTTGGAGTTTTGTTGTAAATGTACATTTTGTCATTTTCATCAGATCATGAAGATGATCCAGACAATGAATTCCCATGACTCTTGCCTCTCTGTTTACTCTCATTGGGCAGAACTGACCCTTTCTGAGTCATTCCCTGTTCTCCTGCTCACAAGGACACAGGATTCCATGTGCTTCAAGTGCAATGCTCTTCAAGCTGCCTCTGCCTACGGGAGCCCCCGAGGTGACAACTCTGCTGTGGGGACGACCTGTGCATGTTAACGGCGATTAGTGGAGGTCCAGTGTGGACCAGGGGAAAAGGAACACCCTGGGGCTGTTGGAGAAAGTGTTATTTTAATTTCAAAGGCACTTTCTGTGCCCTAATCTCACTTGGCAAGCAGAATGCAGGACACAGAATGCAGCTCAGGAACCAGATGGGAGATTGACAGTTTGGGTCTGAACAAGTCCATGCTGACCCTGCTGCTTGATGTGAGCCAGGGCCATGTTCTGCTCTGAGGTGAAATGGGGGTGGGGGTGGGGGTAATATCTATCCTGTCTGCTTTGCATTAAATTAAGCTGAGTTTCTTTTCCCCATGAATTTCCTTAATATAAGGACATTTTAGAACTTCGGAAAAGACTCTTGTCCTATTTTAAATGTAGAAATCCTCTGTAAAGAAAGGAGAGAGAGAGAGAGGGAGAGAAAGAGAGAGAGAGGGAGAGAGAGAGAGGGAGGAGAGAGAGAGAGAGAGAGGGAGGAGAGAGAGAGAGAGGAGAGAGAGAGAGAGAGAGAGAGAGGAGAGAGAGAAGAGGGATGGAGGGAGAAGCAAGGATAAAAGAGGGAAGAGGAGGTAGAAAGGAGAGGAGGTTGGGAGAGCACATTTGGGGGATTAGAGAGCAGTGTCTTGCACATTCTTCTCTTCCAATTGGCTGCTGCCAGCCGCTTGCCTGACGAGCTCAGCCACCGGAGCTCAGGAAGAGGAGCAGTGTGTCCAGGTCACTGTACTTGTCAGTGTGTAGGAAGCTCCTCTAATGAGGCCCTTGCCCTGGAGCATCTGAGGCTAAGGAATAAGACAAAAAAGGGCACCAGTGGCCACAGGAGCTCAGATGATAGTGTCCAGCCAGCCTAGGGAACCTGTGCCCAGCTGGGAACTCATCCTCCACTGTTGGCAGAGTTCCAGAGATCCCAGTCAGCTCCATCTTCAGCTCCTTCCTGGAAACTGGGAAGGGCTGTCTGTGCCTTGTCTTCAGCTGTTGAGCCGCTCCCGAACTCCTGTGAACCCTGAGCTCCTCTGTAGGGGCAAGGGCTGTCTGTGCATCCATCTTCAGGAGTTGAGCCACTCCCCAGACTCCTGTGAATGCTGAGCTCCACTGCAGGGTCTCAGCTTCTTTACCCTGGTCTGGAACTTGGTCCCCTTAGAGAGGAGCCAGGAGGTATTAAGGGTGAGAGCTAAGGACCAGTCATAGGATTTTTATTTTTTTCAAGATGGAACTTGAATTTCTTCCTAATTATCCTCCTGAAAGTATCTGCTTCTGAGGATGTAGATCGTTCTGGGGGAAACTGAGGCAATTATGAGACATTTACTGTACACTGAAACTTTCCATGGGGCCTTTGTGCTTTGACTGACTGGTGAGAAGGACCATTCAGAGCTACCTGTTCCAGCCTCTGGTCAGCACTGATTGAATGGTCTCTGTCTTGGTAGACTGAAGCTTTAGGAAGGCCTCAGGTGGCTTCCAAGAGGGGATAGAGTCCCACAATGTCCTGCTGTCACTATTGTCTTATTGTTAGTGCCCGAAGAACAGATGGGGAACTGGGTCAGGAATGGTGAGAGGGCGGTAAACACTGCCCAAATTATCCAGACAGGAGTCCTGTGAGGACATGAACCATGCTCTGGTTAACTCTGGGCCTCTTCTTGGAACCCACATGGCACATGCATAGGAATTCCATCTATCTGTATGAACACTTCCTGAGTCTTATCTGCCACAATCATTCTCTGTGTAGAAGAGTGTTTATCTGCATAAGAGTTTTTGCCCAAAATTCGGAGGAGGAGTTTTAAATGGGCTGGGTATGGTGTCACACACCTGTAAGCGTAGACTTAGCTTGAAGTAGGAGAATCTGTAGGCCAGCTTGGGCTAGTCAGTTCCAATTCCAGGGTAGCCTGGGCTAATGATCAGAACCTATCTTCCTCCTCCTTTTCCAAAAGGGAGTGTGTGTTTATTCATTTACTTGACAATGATAGATTAAGGATCGATCATGCACTTTTTTTTTTTTCATGTGAAGTTAAACAGCAGGCAGGAACAAGAGTCCTTGATCTGTGAAGCTCATTTTCTAGTCAAGGAGACAAGAACTGGCCAAATACTCTTACAGATGGCAAAGGTAGCCTTCGATGGATGTTTTAAAGGCAGAGCTCAGTAGGATGAGAGAAACATTCACAGAGAATGCAAGGCTTTGGTCCAGAGTAAGTGGTCCTTTGACAGCGTTTGGGAGGGATGGGGTAGAGTACAAGGGAGGTGAGGTCAGTGAAGGGCCAGGACTGGAAAAGGCAGAGGTGACCTTGTGGTCAGGAGTGTCTCAGTGGTGCTCAGGAAGTGCTAAGGGGGCCAGCGGAGCTGGTGGGCAAGGTGAGGGGGAAACAGGATGTGGAGTCCAGAGACAGAAGGGGTGGGGAAAAGGAAGAAGGTACAGAACCGGGGTGTGGGGGGAAGCATCCGGTGATGCCTAAGGAAAACAGGAAGTCATTCAAGGGTCTGAATCAGGAGGGACAACACCTTCTGGGTTGGACCCATGGTAGGGAAGAGGGGAAGGGCTCAAGCGGGGACCAGGAGAGGGGTAAATGCGTTGTCTTCCGTAGTTGTGGTGGCAGTGAAGATGTAGAAAGATAAATGAAGGCAGACAAAGTCGGCAGACCTTGGGATATGAGAATGAAGAACGGATGCTTCCTACTTCACAAAACATGCCCGTAGCTCACTGTGCGAAGTCTTTGGAGAGGCTGAGTATATTTGAAGATATTTTCTACCGTAACACAAAACCCAACCTCCGGTAGAAAAGTATTCTTAAGGTTGGCTAATTTGACAGCCCCATCATGCAACAAAAGGACAGGTTTTGCTTCCTGCTTCCTTCTTCGCTCAGGGATTTTGTTGTCAGATTGTCTTCCCACAGGCAAGAGAAGGCTGCTGAAGTTCCGGACATCATACACAGTCATGAGTTTATGGGCACCTGTTAAAGTAATCCTTTTCATCTCCCCTCCGACTTCTCTTCAGAGTTCCTTGTCCAAAACCTGTTCACAGTATGATTCTTGTTCAATAACTTGCGTGAGTCAGGATCACACCAGTTTCTCTGATTAAGGGATAATTTCAACAGAAACAGGTTCTCTTGCTAAAGATGACCAGGGGAGTGGATTTTTCAAAGTTGACTGAGGGTGTCTGCCATCTAGAGACAAGAGAAACCTCTGAGCTGTCCTTAGAGAGGGCAGCCCGTTCCAGGTTGGACCACCCCACCCCAGTCCAGCTGTTGACTCAGGCTTTTTCTTTGGCAGACGTACGGTTAGTGGGCTTTGGAGTAGGAAAGGCAGCCTTCAACTCTGTTAAATTGGGGTACGTGTCAAAAATATAGATTCCAGTTTCCCCAGTGCCCATCTGAATAGGAATCCTGCGAGGGAGCCAGGACTCTGCCTGATAGATGGGATCGGTAGGGATTTCAGGTAGTCTAGCATTTGGGAATCTACACTAGGAGGAAAGCCACACCTGGAGAGGAGACTTAGTCTATCCTACTTCCCAAGGAGAATAGGTTACTCCCAGTGGGTGTTAGGTGGAAACCCTACTGCCATTCATATATACCCAAAAAGGTTGGAATTTTTGGGATCACCAGCTTGGGGCCCTATTCCACACTCAGGTCTCATTCCTCCCATTCCAAACTCCACTCTCAGTGTGCCAAGTGGGGCCCTCTCCTGGCGTTGCCCTCTTCAAACTCCGCCCCTGAGAAAGCCCACCAAAAGTCAATCCCTTCTTGGGACTGCTTGAGACCATACCTATGGGCTACTTAAGACCTGGTAGCCATATTTGTCAAGTGATACCTCTCTTACCATCCTGAGGGGGTCACCCTGGAGTGCTTTGCTCAGATTAAACCTGGATTTAATAATCCGGGCTGATTGATTTATTACATCGGTGGCAGTGGATTTCTATTAACCAGGGATTCAAAACTTAACAGTGGGGCCAGTAGGGAGCAGTTCAGGCATAAGCGTGAGGTCTTCGCTCGTGCTGGTGGGGAGGGACCATGATTCCTGTGAATCTATCTGAACCACAACACACCTCACTGCAGTCAGGTCTTAAATGACGCTGGCCTGAGGATTAACAGTGGCAGAGATGGCAAATGGGTGCACACAGAACCTTGCGCAACACGGAGACACAGAATTCCTCTTAGCTCAGCCTATTTATCTCAGCAGCCCTATGGGGTTCTGCTTTCCTCCCACTTTGTGAAGGTAACAGGACAGGTCTGCCTTGAGGATAAAGTTAAAGGCTTCCTATTCCCCCAAACACAAACTCCCTGAGGTAGGAGAGTCGGTCCTCCCAAGAGGCCATTCCCAGATGCACAGGGCCAGCAGGGCCAGCAGAGGTCACTGCGTGGGTACAAATGTGGCTTGCAGAGCAAGCTGCTCTGTGGCCGCCCCCACATCCTCGCTCAGACGCCTCCTGCAGTCCGGAGCTGGGCGCCCAGAGCGTGTTACAGTTTTTGTCGTGTTGAGAGAGGCCGGGGGCCGTGGGCGGCTGGTGCCGAGTGCAATATGACTGGCTGTGCGCCTTGGCCCTACTCTTCGACCACCACGCCCCTCCAGCGCGTGATCACCAGAGATCTGCCTGGGCCCTGCTGCCATTTTCACGGTCCAATCTGTACCTCGCGGGCAGCCGACACTAGCTCGAACCAGAGCCATAAACCCAAAGCCTTTGCTGCCAGAAACTCACCTGACGCCATCATCAAAACGGGCATGTAGTGGGCTAGGAAAGTGGGCTAGTTGTATTTTAGAGTAATAATACCCAGAGCTTGTGGCCGGCCTTGCAGCAAGGGCACTAAACACAAAGGCGGCCTGCATTTGAATCTGCACCATTCCTTTTTCCGGGGGCTTCTCGATAAGTTATTCTCCTCATCCTGGCCTCTGCTGTTGTGCAAAGGGTGCAGTGAACTTACCTGCCTCATGGGGGTGCTACGAGGCCCTGAATAGCAACTTTGGGGGGTAGCATGGCACAGGGTCAGGGCTGTTCCTGTGATCTACTATTGATATTAATGCCAAGATCTCCCAGTCCCAAAGTCTGCCAGAGGAAAGCGAGGCTCCTTCAGTCATGCTCAGAGCTGGCCATGGAGCCTTCAGTGAACCTCATTGCAGCAGGAAGGATGGGCTCTCACAGGGCTCCCCTTCCAACCAGAGGCAAACATCCACATGCTGCCAGACAATGGTCCTCAGGGTATTCTCTCTCCGACCTTAGTAAGGATCATGGGTCTGTGGGTCCTTGGTGCCTTCACCAGGGTCTAAGTGAGAGGTCAGGAGGGACCCGCGCCTTTGCTGTGTGCTGTGAAGTTCTGTGTCTTTGGTTACATCCCTGTTTCCAGCAGATGGGTCTAGTCTTTGGAGAACTCTGCAGGTCCTTCCTGTGGCTGTGGCTCCCTAGGCCTCCCTGGTGCCTAAGCCTATTGAAAGAGCTCTTTGTACACGGCCATCTGGGAAAAGAATGGCAGTTGGAATGCCCCCGCAAATGCCTGCCAGCATCATCCAGCCCCCTGGGTGGGTGAGGGCCATATAGCCTGCCAGGAGCATGATGCTCAACTGCAGACCAGATTCTTGGGTTCCCACGCATCACGCGTGGCAGGGCTGCCCCCTCTCTGCAAAGTGTGACAGAAGGGAGCTATGGACTAGGAGTAAGGAGGCCTAGGTCGTTCTTGGGCACGGCTCTTAACCTCTTTGACAGTAGGATCTTCATTTATACAGTATTATAGTGAATAAACACACACACACACACACATACACACACACACACACACACACACACACACACACACACACACACTACAGTACTTGGGTTGGAATCCAGACCATTGTGTGTGCTAGACAAGTGTCTGCCATTGAGCCAAAAACTCAGCCCTGAAACAGAAATGATGGGGTAGCTGTCCTATGTGCTCCCCAGAAATTCTGGAGGGACTGTGCTCATAAGACTTTGAGAGAAAGACAGGACAGAAGTAGGTGGGCTAGAGTTCCTGCTGAGTTATTAAACTGCCATGGAGCCTGCCTGGTCATTTCTGTGGGCAATCATGTGGTTGCTAAGGGAGGGCATGGAGGAGACAGATGGAGGACTTGGACCTCGGAGAATCTCTACTCTCACTCATTTTGTTGGAGAAGCAGAGCACTCAATCCCTGCATACAGACGTCAAAGAAACCCACAAGCATAGCTAAACATCCACCTCCAAATGCATCCAATATTTCCCAACCAGCGACAGCTGAGAGGTCAAGTGTCTCAGACTCTGGATTCTTCAAATTTGGGAGAGAGTAGTTTAGGAAGACTTCCGGAAGAAGAAAACAAACAGGTTCTTAAAAGGGATGAGTTAAGGAAAGGGTCGAGGGCCATGGTGGTGGTAGTGATGGAGTCAGAGGCCAGGTTAGTTAAAGTTACAGTCAGCCGCAGTTGGAGAGATTGGGCTGTGGTTTCCGGGTTAGCAGAGGCACTGAAGAAAATGGTGTGGAAGGAACAGTGAGCAGATCTCCTTACAGGTGCTGTCAAACAAGGACCAGAGTTAGTTGAGAAGGAGGAGTTTGCCTGGGTAGACTAGCTCAGTCAGCATCATCAAAAGGCCTAGGTTAATGTGGCCCATCGCCACAGGTTAATTTCCTGAAACAAAGATTGTCATGCAGGATGTTGACTGGATAGGATGATAGGAAGGCACACGGGACAGAATGCCATTCTGTGCTACAGTTAGGGTTCCAGCTGACCCAACAGGGGATTCTGAGAAAGTTGGCTCTTCTGAGAGGTTCCTACTACAGACAAGTAGTCTTGTCCATCAATCAGTCACGGGATGGGACTGTCTTTAGTAGATGCTTGTACCTGTTGGGATAGGCAGTTCTTGTAGAGGGGGCCATCTCTGAGTGGTCAGCAGCCAAAGGCTGGCAGAAGCTGTGGGTATGAGAGGTCCACCCTACAAGCTGGCCTGGTTGATGCACACTCCACTCCACTTGGAAGGGCTCGTGTAGTGTTAAACCCTTCTGATTAGGCTCTATGACCAATGCTGACCTCTTGGAAACTTCTAGGGCAGGACCATTTGTCCCCTTTTCTCTCCTGTTTCCTTTCTTACAGGAAGAAGTGGATCTCAAGACCGTTTGGTGCAACAATCCTCAGCCTAGTGAAAGAGCATTTTAGACGCATCCACGGGCTTTTATCAAAGCCTCAGTAGAAGATGATGAGCCGACCCTCCGCCACCCAATGAGGACCAAAAAATAAGCCCGGTTTGCATTGTGGTGGCTGAGCTTTTAGAAAAGGATGAAGGTACCTTTGCCCTTATCTTCAGCCTCCTCTTTAGGTTTCTCACCTTTGTTTGTGGATTTCTGTGACCAACCTTCTAGTCACTGTTCTATTGCTGTGAAGACATACCATGACCAAGTTAACTTGTAAAATTAAAGCATTTAATTGGGGGCTTGCTTACATTTTCATCACAGCAGGGAACATGGGGGCCCACAAGCAGACATGGTGATGGAGAAGCAGCTGAGAGTTCTATATCCTGGTTTGTAGGTAGCAGGGAGAGAGATAGACATACAGACAGATAGACAGATAGATCAGGGAGAGAGATAGACATATAGACATTAGATAGGCAAATTGGATCTGGCATTGGCTTTTGAAACTTCAAAGGCCATCCCTAAACTCACACTTCTACCAATGAGGCCACACCTCTTAATCCTTCTAATCCTTTCAAAGAATTCCACTCCCTGGTGACAAAGCTTTCAAACATATGAGCCCATGGGGCCATTCTTATTCAACCAGCGCAGCAATCTATACCCAGACTGTATCTCTCTATCTGACTTGTTCTTGTTTGTCCTGGACCCCGTTCCGGCACGACTCTCCTCCCATCCCTGGAAAAAGTGCCACGGTGCTGAGAAAATGAGTAAATGTATAAACAGTATTCAGCCCGACACCTGCTGAGACCCTCGGCGATGCTACTATGGTCACTCCCTTCTTCGACACACTGTGCCCTTCACCATCCTTAAATAGCCCCACACTTTAAAAGCTTGCTTACTTTCCCTTGGTAAGCAGATAGCACATCCTTTCCAGCACATACCTTCTAGCACCGTGCCTGACACAGAGTGGATGATCAATAACAGCGTGCAGAATGAATGGGAGCATTGTACTTCTGGTGGTGGAGTTGAAAAAAAAATAAGACTCCTTAAAGCATATTTAATCAGGGCTACTTAGTGGTGGTTCACTGACAATGGTCAGCTGTGGTACCTTGTTGTTTAATAATTGCTGAATATTGAGTCAACGAGTTAATATCGGTAGATGGTTGGTTGGGCAGACAGATGGATAGATCGAAGACAAATAGATGGCTAATAAACCGTGTGGAAGAAGGCCAGGGTTTGCAGGGCGGGAAGGATGGAGGGTGGGAAGGAAAGGACAGTAACATTTCACAGCTTCCAAGCCAGTCAGGGACGAACTGGGGAGGGGACCCCTGAAGAGCCTTTGCGGCCCCTGTGATCTTGCTTAGGTGAGAAGAAAGAAGTGCTGCCCCTGCAGGTCCCCACCTGCAGGGAGTGTGTCTGCAGGGAGGGTGCTCAGGTCATTACTCACGGCTGACACATCCCCGAGGTCGTGACAAATGCTCCGTGCTGAATCAGGAAGAGATGGAGAGCGGGTAGATGGGCTTTACTGGAGAAAGCCTAGAGACAGGGAACCAGAAGCCACGGCGCCAGTGTATTAAGGGGACTGGCAGAGAGTCCCCCGAGGAAGGAATCAGGGCCCTGGACAATCACCTTGTAAGAAGCTATGGAGGCTCTTACTTCTCAGAGAGTATGGTTGGGTGCGTGTCTAGTCTCTGTTTCAAGGATTTTCTGCTCCAGAGCGGTCTTGCATTCGTCCACGGGTGGGATAAACAGGCAGGTGGTCAGGTTGACAGATAGGCAGAGAGAGTTTGTTGACAGACTCTTGAGCAAGACAGCTGGGATTTGTTGTTGAATTGGTAAGGGACCACACTAGTCAATTGCTTCACTACTGTGATGAAATTCTCAACATAAACAGCTTTAAAGGAGGCCATTTTTATTTTGGTTCTTGGTTTCAGAGAGTTTGGTCCAGGGCCATTTGGCCCTGTGTTTCTGGGCCTACTGTGAGTCAGAGAGAGCATCACAGTGGTGGGAGAGTGTGGAGGAAGGAGCGGCTCCTCTCTGGTGGACAGGAACCAGGGCTCAGGGAGGAAGCTGAGAGAGGTATAACCTTCAGAGCCACATCCTCTCTGATCTCCTCCCTCCAGCGAAGCTCTCCCTCCTGAAGTTTCAGGGGCCTCCCAAAACGGTCTTACTAGATAACTATGTTTTCAGCTTATGAGCTAGTGCAGGGCAATTCATATTGAAACCACGATATGGTTTAGTGCAATTAGCACCAAGTGCCATGAAAGAGTGGATTGGTAAGAGGCAAGACAGCGACTATCTCCTTGCCATACAGAACCCTTGATGGTGGTTATGCAAGGGGCAGTACTATTTCCCTGGAGACCACAAAACATCTGAGGGCTGTAATTCTACCTAGAGAGGAAGGACAGTACTTCTAAGAGCATGCGTGTCCAGGAAGGAGACATATTCTGGTGTCCTGCAATGAAGGACAGCTCTGTATAAGCAGGAATTCTTCTGGCTCCAAAAGAAAAGGTTGTGTCTTCTTTAAGAAATAGAGTTTATTCAAGAGGATTGTTTCATACTACTTATTTGTGGTGTCTTGTTCCCAAGCTTGTTCCCCTTCACACACAGCCTGCTAACACAGCCCCCTTTTACTTCCTCTGGAAGATCTGGGGTTACTTGCCTTTAGCTTGGGGACAAGAGCTGGAAAGTAGGTGAGAAATAGCTAGACCATCTGCCTGTGGGTTTGGCTCCCTTCTGCAGCAGGAGGTCTGACCACAGGGCTGGAGGAGGTGGGCTTCCAGGAAGTGCACAGGGGAATTCTGTTCTTCATATTCTAGTTTTCTTTGTGCCCCCCCCCCCCCCGCCTGACTCAAGGCAGAATCTCAGGATGGTGCGGACTAGGTGGGGCTTTCAGAACTGTTACCACCATATAAGGGTCAGGAACTACTTTTTCCCCCTCCCCATCTTGGTTCCTTCCCTTGGCTCAGGACTGGGCTGTTCAGCGCAGCTTGGGAGGCAGGGAGGGAGAGAGGGGGAGTCTAGCACCACATGTTCTGGAAGGACAAATGTGAAAATATAAAAAGCCTCTGGTCTTGGGGCCAAGTCACACGGCTGGGTGGCCTGCCACCTTGGCGGTCGAGTTGTCAGTTTCTGGGAGGGTTGAAGTTACAGCTTCAGTTGGGGGCAGGGAAAAGCTGGCTCATAAAGACAATAGCTCTGAGTTGGGTCATTATTGTACTCTCCTGCAGATATCTTCCAGATCCAGAGGAGGAAACTGAGGCTCAGGGCCATGGCTAGCTAGGCATACTCTAACTCATACTATGATGTGGGAGTCCCCTCTGTGTGCTGTGATTACCATAAATGAATAAAGAAACTGCTTTGGACCTATAGCAAGGCAGAAATTAGGTAGGCAGGGAAAGCTAGGCTGAATGCTGGGAGGAAGAAGGGCGGAGTCAAGAGAGATGCCATGGAGCCGCAGCCAGAGTCAGATATGCTGAACCTTTGCAAGTAAGCTACTGCCATAGGGCGATACACAGATTAATGGAGATGGGTTAAATTAATATGTAAGAGTTATCCAATAAGAAGCTAGAGCTAATGGGGCAAGCAGTGATTTAAATAATATAGTTTCTGTGTGATTATTTTGGGTCTAAGCTAGCTGGGCAGCCAGGAGGAACAAACGACCCTTACTCCTATAATACTAGAGTCCTTTGATTCCTTATCTAACCTTTTTTTTTTTTTGTCTGCAGTGAACTCTTATTTTTCTTTTCCTGGCAGACAATAGTGATGGTAACTGAGGAGAAGGCAGTTGCCCAAGGACCTTTCCCTGGAGGGTGAGGTGGAGGTTTTGGGAAGGCATCAGCATTTTTTGTAGTCCTGTGCATTTGGCCTGGGAAGGACAATGTGTGACCAACCACCTTCTAGGGCTGGTCCAGGGGTCAGGCACTGGCTCTGGTACCCAGCAGGACCAGACTGGATGTCTTGAATGAGCTCAGTAAGGACAGCTGGCTTCTGTAATGACAGGCCACAAAGCAGCTTGCAGGAGTTTAGTGACATTCTGGCTGCCAAGTCTTTGGGCCACTGGGAGACAGCCAGAGAAGAAGGGGCAGCTTGGTTGGGTTTGGAGGGGGGTTTTGGGCAGCAAGGCTCCTTAATAATTACTCTCATTTCACTTGTCAAATACTAGGCACCCCAAAGGGACATGGGGGTACAAGGCTCAAGTTATCTCTGGCCCTCTGATAGTCAGGAGCCTCTACCTCCAGCTTCATCAAGAACACCGCTTAATGCCCATAGATTGCCTTTAGTCTCCCCTGGGCCTCGGCTTGGCCAAGCAGCCTGGGCCAAGATGAGAGTGAAGCTGTCAATAATTCATGCCCCATCTCCCCTTGCTTCCCCTGCTTGACTGACTGTAAATATTTCACAGGTTGCAGTGGGCAGAGATGCCCAGCAGAGACTTCAGGACAGGAATACAGGTAACCTCCTCTTTCCCAGAGCTCCTGACCAGACCTTGGTAAGGGGAGCCCCTCCCCCACCCGTGGCTTGATTAGGCTAGACTTCTATTCTCTGCCAGAGACCACAGTGTAGGGCTATATCCTCTGTAGGCTGGCTCCTTGGAACTGCTGGTTCTGGGGAGAGGAGGTGAGGCAGGAGCTGCTCCAGAGGAGCTCTGGAGGTGGCTCTACTTTATTCTTCTCTCATCTCTCATACTTCTCAGGCATCCCCATCTTCAGCATCCTGTATCACCGGCCCTTGTTCAGCCCTCAGCCATTATTGTCTTTCTGGATTCTTAGTCAAGTCATCCTGTGACAACAGAGGAGCTGAGAAGTCTTTCTGAAATGGGAACCCAATTGTCCTGCTTCTGAGCTTTCATCCTTCAGAAGACCTTAGGAAAACACCTGCTTTTCTCATGTCAACACATGTAGCTTACACGATGTGGTGCCTGAGTCCTTGAGCCTCTCAGCCCACTGTGCACACTGTCATTATTCACCTTTCCTGTCTGTATCCACAATCCAGGACTTGGTGTAGTTACAGCTCTGGCATGGGATTCTGGGGTGCCAGTTTCAGGACTGTGTGCAGCTTCAAGAAGTTCTGGTGATCACTCTGCCACCTTAGGGGCAGATGTACACTCCTATATGATATCAAGTGAGGTGCTTGACAGAATGAGGTCTAATTTCTAGTTTGGCCAGTGGTTGTCTGTTACAGTGACTGGTGACTTGTTCTTCTCAAACTTGGTGCTTCTGGAGAGTAAGAGGGTACTGCCAGGAAATATGGCCTGAAAGTGCACAGTACAGTCTATGGAAGGGTAAGTGCTTCACCCTCTGTCTTTATGATGATATCATGAACTGTTGGCTGTGGAATTTCCATTTGTAGGTAGAAAGATACCATCCTGAATACAGTGTAGGAAATAAAAATGATGGGTGGAATTACTCAGTATCCTGGGCAGGTGGCGTATCTGAGGGGATCCAGAAAGATGAAGGGAAGAGGGAACACTCAGAAAGAGGCTGCACACGGAAGACCCTGCTGGAGGATACTAAAGCCTGATTCTATCTAGTAAGTCTTCCCTGGGAGAATACAAACTATGTCACAATGGGCCACCCAGGCACCCACCGAGGAACTTTTGTTTGTGTAGGATGCAGGGTGGCTTGGAACACAGCTGTCCAGACAGGCTCTATGAGTCTCAGTTTACCACTAAGGCAATACCTGGTTCTAAGAAAGACCACAAACCAAGACCAGCCATGCTCCACCCAGGGAGAGATGTCCCTTAGGGCAGCACACACCCATTCCTTTTCACCAGGGAGGAAATTCCCGACGTTCTAACCATTGTAGATAGGATCACCTGCCAACACACACCCATTGCTTTTCATCAGGACACCCCTAGACAAATGTCAGCGAATCAGGGGTCCTAAACCTTAGAACTCTCTCACCTCTACCTTTGCTATTATAAAAACTGAGCCCCAGCTGAGCTCGGGGCTCTAAGATCACTCCAATATATTGGACACATGGAGAGATTGAGTTTGCAAACTTGTGTAAGAATAAAGGCTCTTTGCTTTTACATACAGGACTCCGTCTCCCAGTTGGTTTTGGGAGGACTCCGTGATCTGGGCATAACAGTTGGTTTGCTTCAGATCACATTGGTGGAGGGTTACCTCCATTGTGGTGGCTTTCTGATCACCTGCCCCAAGCCAGCTCACCCATTGTTCATATGTTCCTCGAAGTCCAGGACTAGAGAGGACAAGATTGACTTCAGCAGGTACTTGACTCAAGTTCAAACAAAGAGAGAAGAGAAAACAGTAAGAGAGCATGGTGTTTCCCAAGAGGTAACTCTGAGGCTTGTGGAGGAAGGGTGGTTGTTGTGAGGGGGAAGAGACTGTGACCTTCTTCTTGATATTCACTCATTTACAAGGGGTCATTGATTGAGGAGACAGAAAGAGACAATGAGCAACCAGAACAACCTAAGGATGGATGACCAGCTCTTTTCTGCTTCTATCTGAGGTCCAGAGGTAACTTGGAATGAACTCAGGGCATTGGGCAGATGGCTAAGTGGATTGTAGGTCCTCTCTTCAGGGATGGAGAGCAGGGCTAGAAAGAGCAGGGCCCTTTTGTTCTCCTTCCAGATGCTACCTTTCTGTTGGGCCCCCAAAGGACAGACATGCAGTCTGGAAGAAGCCTGTCTTGCTGATTTCAGGTGGCTACCCCAGCCATGGTTGTGGAAACAACATCAGGACCTAGACACCTCCTCCCCAAAAGCTAGTAGGGAACCCTTGTAAGATTGTGTGTGTGGGATCTTCCCTCACAGTCTGTATATATGTGGGAACAGAGGTATTTGTCTCTCTGTTTCTGATTGTCTCTTGTTGCTCTGTCTCTAACTGCCTCTGTCTCTGATTGTCTCTGTCTGTCTCTATCTCTGCCTCTATCTCTCTCTGTCTCTGACTCTCTGTCTCTCCTCTCAATCATCCCTAAGGAGTCTGCTGGGAGTAGCAGCCCTGAACACACCCGTCCACTCATCCAGTATTTCCTAGATCTGGGCTCAGGGAGAAAAAGGGATATGATCCATTTCCCCACGTTGAGATTTCAGCAGGGAGATGTGACTGGAGTACACCTTCAGTTCCGCCCTAGCCGGTTACTCGTTTTGTGTCCCTTAGACGAAGTCATTCCACCCCTAAAGCTCAGTCCTCTTCTATAATCCTGGGGTGGATGATAATGACCACAGATGCTCGGAGGCCAGGATGAGGTCTGCATAGGAAGGTTCATTGCCAGCAATGCTGTGCACTAGCGCAAGACCTCTGTCCTGTTTTCAACACGTTTACCGCCTTCACCATCACTGTGATCCTTAGTAGGCAACAGCAAAGCTGCCTGCAATGGGGTAAAGTTAGCTAGTGTGCTCGGAAATGCCTGTCTGAAGCAGGCCACGTGTTGGCTACATAGAGTAGTGGGTTTAATTTATAATCGGCTTCATTAGAGGTCTGTTGCAGAGGTGGGTTCATGGATGCTTTAACCCACATATCCGCTGGGCTCTCCTCTATGACCGACCAGGGCCTCCCCGACTATACATAGCTTAGAGATATGAAAGGCTGGAGGCAGGAACTGCAAAGGAAGTAGCAGCTAATGAAAAATTCAAGCTAATTGTTTGTGAAGGAGCCCTGTCTGCCTCGAATGGGATTTTCTGGGCTGGGGAGGGGGATGTGGGGTGGCCTGTGGCCGCTGTCAGTTTGTTGGGTACTTACTTCCTGGAGGCTCCAGGTGAGTGGTAAGCGGGGTTTCAGAGGATGGGGAGCTTCCTGGGCAGGCAGCCAAACTGCATCTGTGGCACCCACATTTGTGGGAGGGAAGGCTGGCAGGGATGCTCTGGCTTTCGCTGGGTTGTGATCCAATGCCCTGGTCTAAATGGCTAGGTTTGTGTGACAAGTCTGTGTTTTGCATATGCAGAGGCAGAAGGGAGAGCAAACTGTCTGCTGTAAGTCTCCAGAGTGGTTTAGATCCTCCACCAGGATGCCAGAGTTCCTCCGTGATTGGAGAATGACTTCCCCTCTCTCTAGGATCTAAAGACTACTGGGCAGTGAGTGGCTTTGGCTGAAATGGCAGGAGAGGTGGGCTTACTCCAAAACGGGGGAAACCAGAGGTTTTTTTGGGTAGCGAAGGCGTTTACTGACATTTTAATTCATTGATACCATGCACTGATGAAGCTGGGTAGCCCCCGCTGAGGCCCCTCGCCTGGGCTAATATGAGAGTGAGAATTATGTGACAGGCCCAGCCAATACCAGAGTGGGAAGCCAGGATGTGGGGAGAGCTGCTGGTCGTGCGGATTCTGGGAGCGGTCCCAGAGGCAGGGACGAAGAGTGCAGAAATTAGATCAGACTACTTGATAAACAGATTGAGGTTGCAAGAAGTGGCCATTAGGATCAGCTCAAGAGTAGCAGGCTGAAAGACAGGGGCGTGCAGGAAGATGTCCGTAAGTGGGCCTGAGAAAGAGGAATACACCATGGAACTTGGGGTTCTTAGAGGCACATAGACAGCAGAGTTGGCCCCAGACCATAAGGAGATAGTAAAGGTACAGTAAGGAAGGGTGGTGTTTCCTAAGGTCAAGGGCGAAGGAGACAGCTGATCTCATTGAAGATTTTTCTCAGGGACATGGGAAATTGTAGGTTCTAATTTTTAATTAAACTGGGCCAGGCTAGTTTTCCCTGCTCTCTGACGGCCTGGCAGGCCTCTCTTGTTGAGTATAATCTGTACCCTGTGATCTCTCCGCTGAGAAACAGGTTTTGTAAGTACAGCATAGTGGTCCAAGCTTATAAGGACCCATGAGGTTTGCAGTGGAGGGCCTCTGACTGCACCCTGCTCTGCTACGGCTCCGTGACATCCTTGCTTACTGATCTCCGTCTCTGCACTCCACACTGTCCAGTGTGGTGAAATCCATGCCCGAGTCACACCATCTACCTAGATTTCATTCTGAAGTCTCTTGGCCTGATACTGGCTTCTCTAAGTTGTGTATTCTTAGTCCCAAGTTTCTTCGTGATTGGAAATATTAAAGATGGGAACCACATTTCTTTTTCCTATGAACCCCTAACCCTTTGGCTTATATTTGTGGAACTGAGCAAATGTATGGTCATTGGACGCTTTAGAGACTGGAATTCACTGGTAACGTGTAGACAACTTTAAGGTGTTCACCTTGGGACTGGGGGTGGCTTGAGAGAAATGAAGACCCCCAGTGGGAGACCCCGTATATTCACATGTTCTAGTGAATGTCAGATGTCCTGAGTCTGACATCTTTTTTTTTTCTTTTGCTTTTGAGTCAAAACATTTTACTCAGTGGGTTGGGGAAGCCTGGAGAGGTTCACGCTGCCCCCCTCAGGGCAGATCTTGGGGGTCTACCAGTCATTAAGAGCGAGTCTGACATCTTTTAACATCCTGTTGTGGAGAAAGTCTCATCTCTCTGGTGAAAGTGGCCTCAATTGTCTTTATACAGCTTCTTCTCTTAAAAGGCCATCAGCTGGACTTTCTCGGACAGGACTTGCAGCTGCCTTTCCCACCAAAGGGCTCCAGGGACCCTTCTTGATCCAAAGCAAAGGCACTATCGTGTGTTTTGTGGAGTGCTTGTGATTGGTTTTTCACCTTTAACCCTTTGATATACCTGGGTTATATCATGATCAGGGGTGTCTGCCCCTCACTTGTTGAGGAAGCAAATTGATGATATACTTCCGACAGCTAGGGAAGCCTGGCTGGAGAGAGTAAGGTTCTAACTCGAGTGGTAGGGGAACTGTGAAGGGGAGGAAGATGTGGAGGTGGGGAAACAATGACCTCATTTCCTGGACAGAGGAATGGCATATTCACTTATATCAACTGTGTCTAATTTCTCCATGGATGTGCTGAACGGAGAACTGAGAATCTGAACGGGTGACTTCTTGTCAATGAGCAGAAAGGCATCAACTTTGGTGGTGAGGGTGGTGGTTGGTGAAGGTGGTGGTTGGTGAGGGTGGTGGTTGGTATGAGGGTGGTGGTTGGTATGAGGGTGGTGGTTGGTGGCGAGGGTGGTGGTTGGTGGCGAGGGTGGTGGTTGGTGAGGGTGGTGGTTGGTGAGGGTGGTGGTTGGTGAGGGTGGTGGTTGGTATGAGAGTGGTGGTTGGTGAGGGTGGTGGTTGGTATGAGGGTGGTGGCTGGTGGCGAGGGTGGTGGTTGGTGGCGAGGGTGGTGGTTGGTGAGGGTGGTGGTTGGTGAGGGTGGTGGTTGGTGTGAGGGTGGTGGTTGGTATGAGGGTGGTGGCTGGTGGCGAGGGTGGTGGTTGGTATGAGGGTGGTGGGTGGTGGTGAGAACGGTGGTTGGTGGATAGGGAAGGTGGTGGTGATTGGGTCAAACAGATCCCAGATCCCAGAGAAGACACAGAAGGGCTATTATGTCAGCAGGAACTAAAATGACTGGCACCCCAGACAAGTCTTTTTCCCTGTTTTGTCTAGAAAATGGGTCCTGGGGGAAGTGTAGGTGAGTAGGAGTCTCTGAGCCCCACTAGCCCTGCCATGACATCACAAATAGGCACCTCTCTCTGATTGGGCCACAAACAGGTGCTTCTGTAGTTCCTGGGCTGGTTGTTTCTATGGTCACCCCTACACATTCCCTCATACATCAAATGGTCTTTACAAAAGTGGTTTTGCTGTCATTTGCTGTCACAAAAATGTCCCTGTCCAAACAACTTGAGAATAAGAATTTTCAACAACTTAAAAAACAACCTTAATAAAAATATTTTATTTTCTAATTCACCATGATAATTATTGATATGTTGTCATTGTAGAAAAAAAGAGTTTGTGAAGAAAAACACCAACAGT
Organism: Microtus ochrogaster; assembly: GCF_000317375.1. Taxonomy (NCBI): domain Eukaryota; kingdom Metazoa; phylum Chordata; class Mammalia; order Rodentia; family Cricetidae; genus Microtus; species Microtus ochrogaster. The sequence continues at coordinate 256,814 of NW_004949123.1, read as the reverse complement.
TCAATCATCTGCTGCTAGTACTGTATCTTTCCTTTCATCTCTTTCTTGAGTTTTTTCTTTATATAATAAACTTCTCTACATGCATCATTTAAAAACATATAATATTAGAGAGAGTGCTGTGGGTCAATGGTCTTGTAGTCTGTCACTTGTATTGTTTTAATAAAATGCTGATTGACCAGTAGCCAGGCAGGAAATAGAGGCAGGGCAACCAGGCAGGAAGTAGAGGCAGGGTGATGAGAACAGGAGAATTCTGGGAAGAGGAAAGACTCAGTCTGCAGTCCTCACCTGGAAACAGAGGACACAAGATGAGAAGGCCTTGCCGATAAAAGGTACCAAGCCATGTGGCTAACACAGACAAGAATTATGGGCTAATTTAAGATGTAAGAATTAGTTAATAAGAAAAGCCCGAGACACTAGGCCAATCAGTTTATGATTAATGAAGACCTCTATGTGTTTCTTTGGGGCTGAACTGCTGCGGGACTGGGCGGGACAGAAACCTCTGTCAACAAGAGAGATTATACTGTTTAACATTGTCCTTATGTAGATGCTGTGTTTATCTCCCTACCTGAACAACTTTGGAAGGTAATGGAGAAGAAGAGGGATGGATGTCTCTAATGTGGAAGTGGAAAGTGAAGGACAGAGAAATCAGCAGGATTTTCCTCAGGCCACGCGCAATGAGGGACAGCTCTATGGTCTGCACTGGGTACTACAGTTCATAGTATTTTCACACCATCTTATTTACTTCTCACAAAAGTCTCTAAAAAATAGCGGTCAACAGCCCACATCCCCTTTCCTGGAGTAAACTGAGGCTTAAGAGAATTGACTGCCTGCCTCAAAGAAGGCAGAGTCTGCGGCAAACCCAAGACTCGAACCCCATTTCCTGACTCCAGGTTTAGTGATCTTGCATTCCCAGGTGAGGACTCCTTCCACTAATGTCCCAATGCCAAGGAAACTTGAGTGGCGCTAGTGGGCAGCAGGGTTTTCAGAAATGGGAGGTCAGGGTTGGTGCTAGAGGGAAAGCCAATCCTCCAATCAATCTAGACATCATTTATTTATAACCACAGGAACTCAAAGAAGGCACACAGAAGCAGAGCTGGAGGAGGCAATAGAGATGCCCAAAGAGCAGGGTGGGCTTCTGGAGGAAGGGCTGGCTGTGGGGAAGCTGGCACTGTGGGGTGGGTAGAACTGGAGGGAAGGGGCGTTGGAAGGCCCAGCCTGGCACTGATCTGGTAGAAGGTGCCTTTCCTGTTTAATGGAATGGGTCCTGGAGAACCCTCCCTCTTCTGTCGCTCTGCATTAGCTTCTTTAAGACAAATGTGATTTACTTCTCTCTGTCCAGTCCTTGACTCCTCTGGACAGAAATAACCTGAAACAAAATTGCTCCACTGCCAGAGCAAAATATGGGTTTGGTGTTTCTCCAGAAAGCACTTGTCTCAGCATGGTTTGTCTACTGCTGACCTGTCTAGTCCGATTTTCCATCAGCACAGAGACTGCTCACAACTTGCAAGGGGCCCTTGAGGGTCATCCCATAGAAACTGCAACACAAATATCTGAGCCCACTCGTAGAGCCAAAGGCTGTGGTGGTGTCATGGTGAGATGTGATATAGAGCCGTACCAGGAGCTAGAGGCCCGGGTTTCATCTGTCCCAACCACTGCACACTTTGGGTTGGGATGGTTTCACTTCTGAGCCCTTAGTTATCTCTAAATGAAGGGTTTAGCTGGGGAGTGGTGGTGGCCGCCTGTAATCCCAACACTTGGGAGGCTGAGGCAGGTGGATCTCTTTGAGTTCGAGGCCAGTATAGTCTATGGAGTGAATTCCAAGGACAGCCAGAGATTCACAGGGAAACCCTGTCTCAAAAATAAAGCAATACAAATAGAAGGGTTTAGAGTATACAATATCCAGGGTCTATTTGGTTCTGGAGTCCCTCTACTCGTCTCGAAATAGTATAATGTGTAGAACTTGTGTGTAGTCTGTGATCTAGAGAACAAAGCCTGGGCTTGCATCCTGGTTCCATATCTAGACATCTGGGTGAGCAAGCTCCTCAACCTCTGCAACCTCAATTTCCTTATCTCTGTTATTGCATACCACATGACTAGGTGATTAAACGGTTAATTCCCCAAACATATGGAAGAGTGCACAACATATTGTGCTTTATCTACTTTTTGCTGAATAAATTGAGTAAATACATAGCACAATTAAGTGAGGTGAGAGTGGCCTCCTCTCTCTTGGAGGCTCACAGGCTGGCGTCACAGTTGTTTCTTTCTCTCCGAGGAAGGTTGAGATTGTACTAGGCAAGTTCAAGTTGAACCGTGATTGTACAGCCAACCATTCAACCACTCTGGTGGCTTTCAGAGCGCATGCTTGCTATACAATGTTATTGTGCTGTTAAGTTGTCATCGGTTTGACACAAATTCGAGTCACTCGTGAAGAAGGAACCTCACCTGAGGAGTTGCCTCTATCCGATTGGCCTATGAACGTATCTGTGGGAGCATTTTCCTTATTTATGGTAGATATGAGAGGACCTCGTCCACTGTGTGCGACACTACTGCTGGGCAGGTGTACAAGGATGCCGGCTAAGCAACCTAGGAGAGCAAGCCAGTAAGCAGCATTCCTCAGGGGACTCTGCTTTAGTTTCTAGCTCCTGGTTCCAGCCTTGAGTTTCTACCTTGGGTTCTCTCAACGATGGGCCGTGATTGAGAAGTGTAAGACAATTAGATGCTTTCCTTCCCAAGTTACTTTTGGTCAGTGTTTCATTACAACAACAGACAGCAACTAAAGCCAAATATACTTTTCTCTCCACACTGTGAGCCTGGCTATTATCGTCTCTCACTCACAGGTAAAGGCCAGAGTCACAGAGAGAAATGGGTGTGGACTTCGCCTTGTCTTGTCTGCCTCTGTAGTACAAAAATGGGACACAGAGCTCCCACTCATTGGAAGTCCCATGCTTATGGCCACAGAAGAGAGCAATTTAAGCTGAAGTCAGAAAGGACCGACCATGAGCCAGGCCTGGAGATGTGTGTGTGTGTGTTTAGCTGATTTTATTGTCAATATTTAAAATAAGTCTAAAGATTATCATGCTTTGAAAACCTTGTTTTCTTACTGCTGAACATTTAAGCTGTTTTCAATTTTAAGAATCATTATGCACCTATTAAACTAGTAAAATGATTATTTCATTACTTTAGAAGCAGTTACAGGCACATATTGTTGAGTACTCCATAAATTGATCCAGTCTTTCAAGAGAATAATCTAGTAATATCTAAGCATTATAAAATTATTTCTAACCCCTGACATGATAATTTCACTTCTGAGAATAAACTCAGAAGGAAAACAAAAAGCTTAAAAAGAAAAGAATTTGTACTTAGTTACAAATGCTATTTATAAAAGCTGGAAGCCACCCAAATGCCCAGACATTGGAGCTTGGCTTGAAGCTCATAGTGTATTTATATTTTAGAGTATGATGCCATTATTAAAAAAGATATATAAACCATGTGAAGGTATGGACAAATGTGTATGTACAAAATAATAAGTAGAAAGGGGCTAGGTCTTATGCATTTCTGATGACAACTACATAAAACATAGGCCTATATTTGTTCAATGAATTGACAAAGATGAGATATAAATTGGTGATTTCAATATTCATCAAAGAATCCTAATCAACGATTATAGTAAATGAACAGGTTCCACCACATCATTGCAGGGCCTGGTGCAAAATGAAAATCCCAAGAACCTTGATCTAAATTTGACAATTTCAGGATGGCAATGGCAGACCTTTAAGCCATGTGGGGACCAGTGTGATTGCTCTGGAAGCCCATGAAGGAAGCCTTGCTTGGAGCAGCCAAACCCATTTGCTCATCTGGGAGAAAACTAAGGTTATAACTTTTGGCTCTTCTTAGAAACATCAGAGGCACCCTCATTCTGAGGTTCTATCTCTGAGCTTAGAATTAGTTATGAGGTCACTGACATTGGGAGATTGTGATGTTGGGAGACTGTGACCACAAAAGGTGAGCCATTTGTCTCTAGGCCTTGCTTGCATCTCTCACTGCACTTCACCCAATTCTTCTATCCGTTTATTTATCAAGTATTTATTCATTAGTTGCTGTGTACTAGGTGTATTCAGTGATAGGGACACAGCAGGCAGAAGACTATAAACAAGCAGACAAAGGGCTGTAACGGCTTTAGGATAGACAGCTTTTCTATAGACAGCATCGAAGAGCAGTGGTAGTGGGGACGGGGCCTGTCTGAAGGTGCTGACTGGCACTTGTCTATAGAGGAGATGCTCTGATGAAGATGAAGGGTGTCTAGGCAGAAGAGACAGCATGTTTCAGATAGCTCAAGTGAGGACAGCGTGTGGGGATCTGCAAGTCACGGCTTTTTGGATCTGTTTAGTTTACAAGGGGATGAGTCAACTAATGTCCCAGAGTCTTTGCCTGGAGAGACGTTCCCAATCCAGGCATTTCCCATCTTACGTTTATTTAGCGGATCTTGTTACTCTTCAGCATACTGTTTAAGCCTAAGGGTTTTTAGAAGGTGGACACTGACATCTCTTTTGGCTTCATGCCGTCTCTGGTTTGATCAGCATGCCATCCATTTCCTCATCCAAATGGTCACTGAGATTGCTGACCGGGACGAGAAGGACATTGGCACCATGCAGCCTTCATGACCCCTGATGCCTGGAGAGTTCTTGAAGTTGTCTACAGGACTTTGTGAGGGGCTCTGCTGAGTGTCTTCCTGACATCAGCTGTGCCGATCGGTCACACAAGAATCTTGCTGGCTCTGTGGTAGAGTTTTCAGTGCTTTTGCTTTGTTTCTAGCTTCTTAATATATAATACATAATAAAAATATCACAGCTGATGAGAGGAAGTGAGGATTGTCAGTAGTAAGATTAGAACAGCCAATATCCCTTTCCCTAGCTTCTATAATACATACTCTGTTCTGGCCACACAGCAGACCAGACTCTGAATCTCAGTGCTGCAGAATTTCCTCAGCACAGGAAGCCCTGGGTTCCCTAGGACTCCATCACAAGCTTGGCCAGTGACTTCCTCCTATGGAGCTCGGGTAAATGTCTAGGAAAAACCAGCACCAGATGATGCCTATGGTACCATTCCCCTCCTAGGACCTTTGGATATTGTTCATCACCCACCTTCTGAGACTGTGTTTGCTACTCACTTTTAAATATTAACTGTCCTTTCTCCCTTGTTTATATAAAAGCAGTTGATTATAAAAGAAAATGTTCAATTGAAAAAAATTACCCATTTCATAATAATCCCAAAAGGATCATTATTAAAAGTCTGAGGTAACCAACTGAGGGAAGCTTCTATCTGTGCAGATATTCATAAAGAAGAGGTACATGAAACTGAGACATAGAAAAATGATTTTTTCAAAATGAATTCCATCCTGCCATATTTAGTATTTTTACTAAAATATATTAAATTTAATTAACCAGAATTTTAAATAATACAGTAAGAAACTCAAGGAATGACAGAACTTCTGAATATCAGATTTTTTTTTTTTTTTGGTTTTTTGAGACAGGGTTTCTCTGTAGCTTTGGAGCCTGTTCTGGAACTCACTCTGTAGACCAGGCTGACTCGAACTCACAGAGATCCGCCTACCTCTGCCTCCGGAGTGCTGGGATTAAAGTCGTGCGCCACCACCACCTGGCTCAGATATATTTTTTTAAAAAACAAGAAATATTGATTTCTAAAATAACCTGCAAAATTAAGAAAAAAGTATAAATATTAAGAAAGTAGAATAACATTTCAGACAAGATTTTAATTTCAGACACTTGTTATGAGAGATAAAGAAATTAGCCTGTTGTTCTTTCCCCTTCCACATCACAAGAATTCATTCAATGCGTTACTTTGATGTCGCCCAACTTAATAACATGCTTCTTCTGTTCTCGGGTTACAATTTCTAATTGTTTAATCCACGGCTGTGGACAACTGCAAGATGCTCTCTGGCAGGGTTCGTCAGATTTTAACCACAAATGTGTTCTTTGAAATAGTTTGATCTACTGTTTTGTTGGAAAGAATTGTAGTCAAGGTAGTTTGAGTTCTTTTGGAAGCAGGTCCCTAATTGTGTATGCAGGATGCTATCCATTGGAGGGGAAGGGGCATGTCTGGTCATCTTTTTGTTGTTCTGTCTGTTATTTTGAGACAGAGTTTCTCTGTGTACCCATCCTAGTTATGCTGGACCTCACTCTGTAGACCAGGCTGTTCTTGAACTCAGAGATCTGCCTGCCTCTGCCTCCTGAGTGCTGGTTATCTTAAACGATGCTTTTCATCTCTTTAGCAGCCTGTAGCCATTACTGGTTTGTCTGTGAGGCCCAGTGGCAGTAAATCTAAGCCTGTGGTGTTTCTGATGGTCTGAATATGCAAAGTTATGGTGACCCAAAGTGACCTCCCCAGCTATTCCAGTGCCCCCCTCTGTCTTTTCACACCTCTTAGTTTTTAAGCAAAGGCAATGACCCTGTCTTCAAAATGTAACAAATCCAAGCCCCTTCACCTTTCTTTCCCTGGTTCTGTTCCAGCTCAAGCCTTCACATTTGTTTCCCCACAGTTCTCACTGTATCTGTTTTTACTAAACATTGTTATTTTAATAGAGCCTGGTTGGGGGGTGCTGTGTGATAATTTCATATATGCACAGGTGTGAGAACTCTACATCAGGGTGGTTAGCGTTTTCATCTCCATGAGCGTTCATGGAACGATGTGGAACTAAGAGGAAGCAATCGCATGAGGAAATAACCTACAGAACGGGAGAAAAATTCTAGTAACCACTCATTTGACAAAGATTGAATGTCTGGAATATGTAAAAGATTGAAAACAGTCAACAACAAAGAAACCCATTAAAACCTCATACCTGCTAGCTAATTTCTTGCTTCTATTCTGCCCTCTCTTATCCCATCCTACAAAAACACCCAGTTTTTCTCTTAACAGAAGCCTCTCATGGTTTCCATCACAATTAGAATAAATACATTTTTCATAAGACCTTACGTTATCCTACCCAGGCGACCCCTCTGACATCATTTCTGCCAACCACCAGTCACTTGCCCGCTGTGTCGTAACCATGTCTTGTTGACCCTTGAAACAGCAGGTGTCAATCCCAACTTAGCATTTTTTTTTCTTATTCACTTAATTTTCAGAACACTCTACCCCCCAGATGTCCTTATTATTTCCTCTTTATCTCTTTCAGACATGGATGGGAAAGTGTCCTCATCCAGGAGACTTTCTAACGGCCTCTATTGTTCAAACTAAAACCCGTGCTAGCACACCGGCTCTGAGCGTGTGGGTGAGCGCACGTCACCACTCGGATTGCAAAGACTGGGTCTTCCTGCTGCTCTTTCCTCGTCCCTTCCTTCCGTCCTGTGAAGATGCTTTCTGGATCAAGAACTTCCTTTAGGTCCATCATTTCACCCCAAGCAACTCACATCCAACATGGGCAAGCAGTTAACAACTCAACCAAGAAATTGACATTTTCCACATTATGTATACCTTTTTTTTCAATATTCTGTGATTCTTTGCCCTTAAAGTTCAATACTTTCAGTAGAAGGTTTAGCTATTCTTTGATCTTCATATATTCTTACTTCCTTAAATGCTATTTACCTTGGCTGCTGTTGTTTTTTAATACACAGGCTTTTCAGGAAAGTTTTGTTTTGCTGTCTTCTAAATTTTTTTATCAGTTTTACCTATCCTCTCTATAAATGGCAATGATATTTATTTTGTCTTTGAATATTTGTGTTATATTATTATTATTATTTTTTGAGATAGGGCTTCTCTGTGTAACAGCCCTGGTTATCCTGAAACTTGTTTTGTAGACCAGGCTGACCTTGAACTCAGAGATCTGCCTACCTCTGCCTTTGGAGTGCTTGGATTAAAGGTGTGAGCCACTACTGTCTGGCCTATACAATTATTTCGTAGCCTTTATTTTTCTCTCATATTTTATAATTCCCTTATCCTGTTGTCATATGTTGAGAGCATTTGTATAAGTTATTTGGTTTATATAAATTTTATTACTTATTTTTAGTCAATTTATATTTTCAATATTTAAAAATTAAAATAGATTACTAGTATATATTACTTTTATAAGACAAAACATTGTCAGGTGTATATCCAACACATTTTGATCCTTTTTGCTCTCTCCTCCCTCTATATAAACCCTCTTTACTTTCATGCCCCTCGCCCAGTCTAGATTTTGCAGGTAAGAAAATAAGGCAGCCTTTGCCTTTTGGAGCTGGCTCATTTCGCTTCCTAGACCATCTCCACTTTGATTGTTTCAGTTCTCTTATCTTTTCACTTCTTGTGGTGGATTCTGACAAATTAGTCCATCACCCTGAATCATTCCCTCTGATCTCCCTTGGATAGCCAGTTCTCAGAGCTCCCACCTCTACCCTCTGGAAAAGACTATCCCCAGAGTTTGCCCTTTTCCAGAAAAAAAATAGGTGAAGAGATATGTTATATAGGCTTTGGGGTCTGACTTCTTTTGCTTAGCAACATGCACTTGAGATTCATTGACGTCACTGTGTGAATAGAGTTCCTTTCATTTTATTGCTGAACACACCAGCTTGCTTATTCAGGAATGCGAGTTGTTCCCAGGTCTCGGAGATTGCAAACAGAGCGCCCATCGTTATCCACACAGTGGTCTGTGTGAGCATTTACATTTTCATTTCTCTTGGGGTGACATCTAGGAGTGGGATTTCTAGGTTATCTGTATGCTCGACATTGTAGGGAACGATTATTTCCCGAGTGGCAGCACAGTCTGCAGCCAGTCACATGTGAGAGACAAGTTGTTCCTCAGCCGCGCTTGCAACAGCCAGGGCATTTTTCACCATTCTCATAGGTGTGCGGTGGTATTTTGTATTTATATTTTGTTGTTGTTGTTGTTTTTTCGAGATAGGGTTTCTCTATGTAACAGTGCTGGCTGTCCTGGAACTTGCTCTGAGGACCAGTCTGGTCTTGAACTCACAGAGATCCACCTGCCTCTCTCTCCCAAATGCTGGGATTAAAGGCATGTGCCACCTGGATCATATATAGTTTTAATGAGCATCTTTCCCAGGGTAATTGAACACCTTTTCATGGGCTTCTTTTCCATTTACATCTCTCTCTCTCTCTCTCTCTCTCTCTCTCTCTCTCTCTCTCTCTCTCTCTCTCTCTCTCTCTGTGTGTTTAATGTCTGTTTGAATGCTTTTCTCATTTTCAGAGGATGCTGTTTGTGTTCTTATTATCAAGTTTTGAGATTTATTAAAAAGTGCAAACTAGATATAAGGTTTTTGGTTTTTTTGCTAGATATGTCATTTGCAAGGGTTTCTACCAGTGTGTCTTTTTAGTCTTAATCATCTCTTCCACAGAGCAAAAAGTTTTCATTTTGGTAGAGTTGGCCTGTGCTTTTAGCCAATGGAGTGGACGCCTGGGTGATCTTTCTAATCCATTTCCTTTCAGATGCTTCCTGGTTTTGTTTGACCATCAGGGTTGGGATTCACCCGGAGTTCATTTTCACATACGGTGTGAGTGTTCGTGACCACTGACGGCTTGCTGTGTGTGGGTGGTGGTGATGCAGAACTCTTCCTGCAATCTGAGGCAGGAGAAGAAGGTAGCTATCCCTGGTTGAACAGCCTAAAGATGAGAGCAGGCGTTGGACTGGACGTGTGGAAATGGGACGAGGTCTCTCGAAGGAAGGCAAGGGCTTGCACAGGGTATAGGCAGAGGGCAAGGATAAATTGTCATCCAGAAAAACAGCTGTGGGGGGTTTGAGGTCTGCTGGGAGGGAGACTGGCTACTAATGGCTGAAAATTTAACAATAAGAACAAACGTGACAATGGCTGGCTTTTACCGAGCAGTAATCCACACCAGGCAATTTAAATACAGACACTTTTCAAGTTTTTTAGCTATCTGGCAAGGGGAGGCAGGCAGTACCATCCTTCTCATACAGGTGAGAGAACCAAAGTTCAGAAAGGCAAAGTTAACGACTCAAGGCCGTAGAGGGAAAGCTCAAATCCAAACCAGGTAGAACCCTGAAGCCGGTGCTCTGTCCACTCCAACAAACTGTCTTCCATTACTCAAGGATGTACAAGAGGCAAGGAAGGGAGAAAGGTAGACTCCCATGAGGCTCAAAGAACCCATGGACTTATGAAGCAGTGTCTATAACTTCTTATGCATGGTCAAAGTAAAAACTAAGGTTTGGATGATTGACCCCAGTGGTCACTAAGGAGAGTCTCCTTGGCTTAGCCCTGATGGAGCCATCTGTGTCTGCTGTTTTGGATGTTTTCTTCCAGGGCAGACTTGGCATTATTAGGCCAATCCCACCCTGAGAAACCGTCTGGCCAACTCGGTGACCAAAGACCAAGTTTGTGCCTGCCAGGTGGTTGCCTGCATTTCTCCTTGGCATCTCAGGCAGGTCACAGCCAGCAGAAAAAACAGTCCTTTGTTAACTGTTTGCCTCTCTGAGGGCTGTCCAGGGCCCTGTCAGGGGACAGGAACCGTCCCCAGAGACTGTGGCCTGGAGCCTGAGGAGAGGGAGTTTTGACAAAGGACAGCAGTTCTCAACCATTCTGCTGCTCTCTGCGTAAAGATTTTCCTCCCTCTGCCAAATATGGGGCCTCTCTGGCCTGGGTCACCGAGCTATTATTAGAAGGCGGGCAGTGTGCCAGTGTTCCAGGCGGGCACCGCCATTCTTGCTCTGTAAATAAATGCACTGCAGGCATGGCCTACACCCCTGAGACCTGCAGCCCAGCACGCCTCCAGGTAGGGCTCCCAGAGTAGAGGGGCAGAGTCACAAGAGCTGGAGACGGAATGTGGAGGGCACTGTGGTCAACCTCTGGGCCGTACTTTGTTAAACCTTGCTGAAAGCAGTGAACAAAGGAGTCTCAGATGCGTCCTTGTAGTCTGACCTAAGGTTCGGAGTGTGAGGATCCAGGTGACAGGGTCTGTGCCTGGGCAGCTTGTTCTGACTGAAAAAACAAAACAAAACAAAACTGACTTGAATAACCCAGTATCTAACCTTCAACTTAGATACTGGAGCCAGCTCTAAGACAGGAGGTCCTTTCTAGGCCCAGAGAGACAGAAGCCGAGGGACAGGAGTGGGCAGGAGAGGAGAGACCAAACCTGTTAACTGAGTCTGTAAGTTCATTAGAGTCTGGACACATGTAACTATCACCTCAAAACCCAGCATCCTGGAGACAAGGGCTGTGGTGTTGTGAGAGCCAGTCCGAGCTCCTCCTACCTATGAGATACCCTGAGCCTCAGTTTCAGCTGCTGTCAGGTTTCAAGGTTACCGAGAGGAGAGATTGATGTGCACAGCATAGTGCCTGGCAGACCCAGAGTGCTTCATCATCACACCTGCAAACATCTTCATTATTGTCAGCTGATACTTTCACGAGCGCGTCTGGAGTGCAAATACCTTGATTTGAGGTCACTTCTGATCTTTAAGTATTATGGTAAATGTACTTGACCATCATGAGCCTAACTCACAAACCAGGCTAGTAATAATAACAATGATGATAATGATGATTTCAGGAAAAAAAGGAGAGCTAAATGACTGAGTTCTTACCATCCAAGCATAGAGTAGGCTCCAGGTCCTAATGAGAAAACTTTCTCCATGCTTAGGAGGATCACTTAAGGGTTTCTCCTACAGAATAGTGTATTCTTGCATGGCCAGAGGTTAGTTCATAGGATTTATTATCCTAGGAGATGGTGTGGTTTAGAGCCTCAGTTAGGAGTATTTCAGAGTTGAGCAAAGAAACCCAACCCAAGCCAGCTTGAGGAAGCAAGGAAGCTTAGGGGGGTAGAGCTGGTGCAGCTGGATGTGGATGATGCTGGCATTGGTGCACTGTCTCTGCATCTCTCTCTCTCTCTCTC
>NW_004949123.1:209542-244867 GCF_000317375.1 Microtus ochrogaster | reverse complement strand
CTCTCTCTCTCTCTCTCTCTCTCTCTCTCTCTCTCTCTCTCTCTCTCTCCCTTCCATTATGCTGATGTCTCTTGCAGACACTTTCCCTGGGGCTGCAAAGGCAGCTGCTGTTGGCACTGGGCTTGCAACATCCCACAGCTCCCACAGCTTGCTACAGAGCAAAGAACAACACTTTCTCTCCCAGGAGGCTACCTCACACATCTGACTCCCTTCAAACAATCGTTTGTGTCACGCGACCACATCTGAACTAAAGGATAGAGTGGATCTAGGTCCCAAACGCAGCCCTATGGCAGGACCCTTAAGGCCCTTTGATTGACAGCCCCAGTGCACTCTGTAGTGAGGGACTATTCCCATAAAGCAACAACCGTGTGCAGTTACCAGAAGGGAGAAGGTTCGCTGGACAGGCAAATGCAATTGCTGTCGGCTAGAGTTAAAAATATGCTCTAGGTAAATCCCTGGATGATCTAATGCATCATCTTAATGGGCTATACAGGGGCGTGGGGAAGGCTTAGAAGATTTCACTGTATGTTCACTCCATGCCTTGGCAGGATTTATGGACTTGGTTTCCTTTGTATTGTTTTATGTCTTGTGTATGGCCTGAACCCTAATGGTTCCATCACCTACTTTCACCCTTGCAGCTTCACTTCTGCCTCAAAGCTACCCCAACTTGCCCTCTGGAGCTGGGATATTCAGCAAACTTGAGAGTCTGAGACTGAAAACCACACCCTGCTAAAGTGAGGGCTGGTGCTGTATAGAATGGCATACGGACCCTACTGAAAAGAACTTGGGACTTGAGATCAGAAGCCAAGGCTGTCTGCCAGCCCAGCTACCTCACAGCTGCCTGACTTTGGACATACCACTGCTCTTGGCGTCCCCTTTGCCAAAGGAGGGGCTAGGCTAGATGGTCTCTGACGTCTCTTCCAGCGCTGACATTCTGGGAATCTGTGAATGTTATTAAATTCATGAATCGGCTTCTTTGCCTGGAACAAGTCAGCTTAAAATACATGCAAATTGCACTAAGTATAGCTGTTCCCTTGCTGAGGAGGCAGCCTGGCATATTTACATAGTTTGAAATTGGCTGCTGCATGCACAGGGTGGGGGTGCAGTAACTGGCTCCAGGCTGGGCTAGCAGCAGCCGCCTTAACCCAAGTAGGGTCCTTGATCTTACCTAGCCTGGCTAGCAGAGAGAAGGGGAGAGTTGCTCTGTCCAGAAGGACACCCTGGGATCCATTCTCGGCGTTCACAACCTGTGATCTTCTCTAAGTCTCACTGCAGCCCTCCATGGCAAGTCAAACTAATCCACTTTGCCAGGGAGACAGCCCAAGTCTGCAGCCAGCCAGGGACCGCATTGCTGGTCCATCTAGAGTTTGGAACGTAGGTCTACCTGACTTCCAAACTCCTGTTTCCTCTCCACATACCCAAGCTCAGGCAGACACGCGGCTCTCCTACCAGACTCTTGTTGGCCACTGTTGGAAGTCGGTCGATAGTCACCCAGCAAACACTCAACGAGTGAGTGCCTCTTGTGTGCTGGGCTCCATTCTAGAGACGCTACAGGAATCAAGACAGGTCCTCTTGGAGCTTATATTCCGGTGGGAGAGGCAGAAAATAAACAGGCGAATAAATACGTGAAGCAGATTTGTGGGTTGTGATGAATGTTCAGAAGAAAATAAACAGAGTGCAGATGCCAAGAACACGGAGTCCTGCTTATATGGAAGAGCTGTTTAGGAAAGACCTGCCTGCAATGGTGGCATCTAAGCTGAGAGCAGAAGGTTGTCAGCGATGAGCGTTCCATCAACAGCTCTCTCTGCTCAGCGCCTCTTAGCTGTGCCGCCTTCAGTGACTCACTCTGTAGTGCAGTCCCTTCGTCTGTGGAATGGAGTTGTATCCAGCTTTGTACCCAAGCCTCTTATACAGAGTGACAGACATGTTAAAGATGTCCGCTCTCTGCTATTGTACTTTAAGACCCGGCCTGGATCAGGTAGGTTCTTGCATTACTTATAGTAATGTGTCTGCTTGATTGATTACTCCGTTTATGGTCAACTCCAAAGATTCTCAAGCCTGGTAGGGAAGCTTCAAGGACCTGGTGAGGAGTCAGAGCCCAGGATTCCCTGTGAGCTCTGCTTTTTGCAGTTCAGGGAACATACAGGATCTCAGGGACTTCCATCAGCAGGTCACATCTGGCTCCCAGGATGGCTGTGACCTGTTAGGACATGACAATGCTTTGGATCCCTCTGCTTACCTCTGTCTCTCCATCCATTAGCATATGTTATATTGACATAGTTCTTTGTGTCTTTGGCCCCACTCCCATCATCTGCAGAAGGGAATAATGGTTCACACCTCTCTGTTAGTGCAAGGCTCAGGCTATATTGAGAACGCAGAATCCCTCTGGGGGGGGGTGGAAAGCAAGATTGCAAGGTTCTTTATGGTCCTTAATCTTACCCCTCCCAGCTGGCAGAGGTAGGGCTGGCTGGGACTTTTCTGACAGTCAGTAGGGGAACACTGGGGATCAGAGGGTAGACATATCATCCGTGGGCTGTTACTGGGTCTCCTAAGGGAAAGGAAGGGGCTCAGTCTCACAAGCTGCTGAGTGGAGTCAATGATGATGCTAACACAGTGTCCGGGAGCACTAATCCAGAGGAAACTGAACTTGGGTTTGTACTTTTTCTAGTCTCTGCAGATCTGGAAGGAACAGAGGAAGAACAGTGCAGGTTCTGGCTGTATGTCGTGACTCTTGGCATTAGTGCTACAGAGGTAGAATGGCCCAATTTCACAGAGGGAAGGAACCGGCTCAGCCTCAGCCTCACTAAGCTCGCAAATGAACCTGCATCTACATCCGATCTGGAAATATTGCAGCCTTACCAGCTTTTCAGAGAAATCTCTGTGGATCAGTGCAGCTCGGTCTCATCATTCTTCAAGAGAAGGAACGGAGGCCCACGAGGTAGAACTCACCTTATGGTCAGACTTCAGCCCCATCACAGGGGAGTGATGGTGTCCTAGGGAGAGTTTGTACTGTTATATTAAAACACATGTCTAGGGAACTGGAGAGATGGCCCAAGGATTAAGAGCACTGTCTGCTTTTCCAGAGGACTTGCGTTTGATTTCCAACGTCCACACGATGGTTCACAAGTGTGTGTAAATCCAGTTACAGGAACATCAGAACATCTCTTCAGGCACTGCCTGAATGTAGTACACAGGCATACAGACAGACAAAACACCATGCACATAATAAATAAATTAAGTAAGCAAACAAATAAAACTGCTATGACTAAAACCAGCTTGCGTGAAGAAAAGGTCTATTGCACTTGACAGAATACAGCTCAGCACCGAGGGCAGTGGGGGCAGGAACTCAGAGCCAGAACCTGGGCTTAGGAACTGAACCACAAGCCATGGAAGGCCATGCTTACTGGCTTGCTCTCTATGGCTTGCTCAGTTGGCTTTCTTACAGCACCCAGCCCCACCAGACCACGGACGACACTACCTGAAGTGAGCTTGGCCTTACGGGATGAGCCACAGATAAGGTACTGTAGGTTTACTGATAGGTAGATTGGGAGACGGGGGAGTGGAGGATATTTTCTCAGTTGAGGTTCCTGCTTTCAAAATGACTTTAGCTTGCATCAGTTTGACATAAAACTAGCAAGCACGGATTGTTAGAGAGAAGACAGCAGGCACACCTAGGTCCAAGGTTCCACACAGCATTCTCTAGGTGGATGAAGCTTTGCTGAAGCTCTGTATAAGAGGGTGCAGTGCCCACTCTATGAGCTACACACATACTGACGTGCCTTTCAAAGAGCAGAGTACATCGTGACTGCCTCGTATTTTGTAAGAAGCGTTGCAAGTGCTTGTCTGGAAAGGGTCAATAATCTGCTTGTTCCGTCATCCAGCAAGCTAAGGGAGATGCTGATGGCTGTCATGCGGTTTGACTTATATGTGGAAGTTCTGATCTCAAGCCGATGGCACTCTTGGGAGGTGGTGGGGGCTTTTTGTGGGAGGAAAGGATATGGTGGAAGAGAGGGCTCTCGAAGGACGTATCAGGACTTTTCTCCCTACTTCCTTGCTTTCCTGCTGCCATGGGTTGAGTAGTTCTCTCTTCCACAAGCTTCTGTCATGGTGTGCTGTGCTGTTCCAAGTTTAAAGAGGCATGGCTAAGTAATCTGGGATTGAGACCTCTGACACCACAAGCCCAAACAAACTCCCTATTCCTCCAGGTAAGTTGATTTTTGTCAGATGTTTTATCATAAGGGAAGAAATCTGATTAGTTCAGAAAAAAGAATAAGAGATCAAGAAAGCTAGAGAGAGCTGCTGGTCGGGATTCGCTAATGGAAAAGCAGACACTGAGACCAGGGGAGGGGTTTTGGGGAGTAGGGGGACATGCGGATAATGGTGGGAAATAGTGATAGCTCTGAATGGGGTCTCCTGTGTCCTGGACCCTTGTCCTCATTATCCACTTGTACCTGTGCTACTGGCTTCAGACTCCTTATTCTTATGAGTCAGGCAATTTTTAAAGGCTCTGCCTGCTCATATTGTTCCGTTTTGTGATAGCCCCGTCAGCTCACCTAAGTACCAAGAATAGTTTTACAACTGGACAGAAACAATAGATATCTTTAGGGAGCCCCAGAGGAAGATAGCCATGGGCCTGGTGGAAGAACTGTGGTTGGAAAATGCGCATGACACTTACCTTAGGAGAGGATCTAAGGACCATTGGTGGCTCCATTTTGGAACTTGCGAGAGATGCAAATTCGGGATATGCTTGCCCTGAGGTCAGCGATGGGATCTCTCTACCCTATCATACAGACTGCCTTCCTCTGCCTTCTTCTTCCTACCTGACCCTGGTGTGCTGAGCTTCGACAGACTGCAGCTTCATTTCTAGCCAGATCCTCTGACACACTTTACAACTGAGCATGCTCCATCATTGCAGGAAGCTCAAGAACACAGTAGCTCTCTGCCCTGTTTTCCTTGTGGAGTAATAAGTATCCTTTTGAGTTTCCAAATCAACACTTAGAGGTTCCCCCATCTCAACCCTGCATCTCAGTCAGTTTCAGATGACTCAAGTCCACTATTTATGGTTCTTTTCCTTTCCTCGGAACCTTAGACGCTCAAGTCTCAGTAGACCCAGGCCACAAGTTTCAAGTCCTGTTCATCTTCATTGTTCATTTGGCTACATTTAGAATCACCATGGGAACAAAGCCTGTCAGGATGCTCGTAGAGAGGGCTAGTTGAAGGGGGAAAGGCCCACCTTGAAGGTGGATCGCACCATCTCATGGGTTAGGGTCCTGCGTGGGAAGAGATGAAGAAAGTGAGTTGAGCGCCTGTGTCTCTCTTTGCTTCCTGACTGCAGATGCATGTGAGCAGCTGTCTCAGGCTCCTGCCACCCCAGCTTTCCCACTCTGATGGACTGTCTTCTTAAACCATGAGCAAGTAAACCCTTCTACCTTAAACCGTTTTTCTCGGGTGTTTTGTCATAGCAAGGAGAAAAGTAACCAACGCAGTGTCCTAGATCTGTCTTCAGTTGGGAGGGAAGAGTGTCAGGTTCTGAGCGGCCGGTGGCAAGGCCAGTCGAGCCTGCTGGATAGGGCCCAGGGAGCAGTGTGTGAGCCTAACTCCCTCTGACAAGTCCAGGAACTGCACCCTAGGGGCTGGCCAAGTTGAGGCCCAGGGACACTCCTGCTGGCAGGACAGCTGGTCCGATTGATCTTATAATTAAATCAGGACTATGCCTGGCTGACCATCTGGGCTCTGTCCATGCTTGGGCTTTCGCTCTTGGCTTCCAAGATAGACCAAGTTTGCCTCCAAGAAGGCAAAGGATTTATGATGGCGCAGGTTCGTGGGAGGATCTTTTGCAAGGGGCAATCTTGACTTAGTCTTGTCTAAAGGGAATTCCCTAAAGCTCAGTTGTCCACATCCAAGACTGTCAAAAGCTAAATGGTAAGAGCTTAGGTGAGTCACTTGGGAAATTAAAGCCTTCCTTGGTTTTGCCAATGGATTTCTCCATCACTAGAAAATATGGCTCCAGTCCACCAGATTCTCAGGCACAAACCACTGAATCCTCCTGAATGTCTTTGTTTCCCTTACACTGAACACTCAGTCTAGCAATAGACCGGCTGACGCTACTTTCACGGATCATCCAGAATCTATTTCTTACCACCTCTGGACGGTCCCCATCTAAGCTGACATGCTCACTCCGCTGTTGTACTCCGCTGGGTCTCCACTCCCACCCTGCAGTCTGATTCAGACAGTTTTAGGGACAAGCCCCACCAAATTCAACATGCTAAAAAGATGCTACAACTTCTTGTTCCACCAGAGCATAACCCAGAATCCTGTTTCCAGGTAACGATTGTCACCAAGTCCCCTTCCAACCTTCCTTGAGGCCTTGCTTTTCATTTTCTTTAATCATTTTGTTTCTGTAAACCTGGTCTTGAACATACACCTTCTGCTCTCATGGGGACTCTGCCCTTCTCTTTCTGGGTTTACAAAACTCTTTCCCTGACCTTCTGACAATCTTTCTTGTCCATAAGGCTTTTCCCACCTGCCCTATATGAGTGTCTCCCCCCCCCCACTATATTCCATTTCCTTTCTTTTTCTAGTTTTCTCACACATTGCCCACCATAAGGCCGAGTCAAGCTCACAAGAGCTCTGATGGTGTCGTCTCCCAGACTACCACTCTGCGTAAAGGCGACTGAAGCGCCGGGGTGTGCTCCGTCTCGTTCGTGCGTGTTGGCTTGATGACCAGGCCTCAGAACTTAGAGTAAAATTAACTGCTGTGATCTGTGTGCCCCCTGAGAGGTGTGTTATACAAGGTTCTTATCTTCTCAGCAATCTGGGGCGTGAGTAGTGTCCCCTCACTTTGTAGATGGGGGAGTTGGTGGGCCCAGTTACACAAACAGAAAAACCAAAGGTGGTCAGTGTGGCCCCCACGGACACAGAGCTGGGCACTTTGGTTTATAGGGCACTTCTTCTCCTGAGAGGAAGTTACCGTTTGCTGCATGGTAGGCATTGTGCTAAGCAAATTCACCATGAAGACACGTTTCCTGCTCTTACCTTGATTTATAAACCAGGAGATTTGGTTAGACCTAGAGGGATGGATGGTGCAGGCGATCCCGTTAGCCACTTCCTGGACCCTGCCAACACAAAGCGAAGAGGGGACCTGGGAAGAAGCTCAGCAGCCCCGTTTGTCTTCATTTCTCCTTCTCAGGAGCTGAGGCCCAAGGGAGGAAGATTTTTTTTCAGGAACTTTTAATATAGCAATTGCTCATTCACACCTTGCAGCCTCATGAGTCCCATTGATAAAAATACCCAAGGCAGGTGATCCAATTCTGCTGCACATTGTAATCCCCAGACTTCCTAACTCCCCTCCCTAAGGCATCGAGGTGGTGACATTCCTATATTTTCCTGGAGGAGTCCATGTATCAGAGGGCTCAGGGGAACAGAGTCAGCGTCCTTGGCAGATGTGGTGGCAGTAACACTCCCACCTGGGGGCTGGCTCCACCAAGGTGGCCATGGTTTCCTGTTCTGAGTTTCAGTGCTCCCCAGATGTCTTGTATTTGACTATGAAACATGTTCCTCATTAGCTGTGAATGAGTGGGTATTAATTTGCCTCCCTGCATTTTTAATTCCTCATCTAAAAATTTGCATAATGACGGTGACCTCATAGACTTAAATGAGATTACACGAGCAAAGCGCCGGGCACAGTGCCTGCACGTGGTTGGTGTTCATGGGTAGATTTAAGTCATGTATTTAGTCAGTGAATCTACTGTACACGCAATGCCCCTTTTATTCTTTTCAGCTTTCAGAGTCATCTAGGACTTTGTATTTATCTACCGTGTGTGTGTGGGGGGGCACGCGAGTGTGTGCATTAACATATGTATGTCTCACAGTGGTTCTGTTCCCTCTTTACCCTTGAGAGAGGCAGAAAAGTGATCCACAGCTACTGTCTGAAGCATCTTGGAGAGGAAGGAGTGTTAGGAACAGGGAGGACAGTTGTGGATGAGAGACTGTGTGGCTAATGACATAGTCTAGGGGCTCTTGATTTCATTTGCTCTGCTAGTTAAAGAATTAAAAGGCAGGAAAATTCTCGAGTGCCACAGGTGGCCGCGGAGAAGTCTCAGCCACCACAGACAGCACCAGACAGAATCAGCAGTTGAAGAAGAGTTTATTGGGGATGAGGAAACACATGCACACAACAGACACACGGGGAGAGGTGAGGGACGACAGAGGGACACAGGACTCCTAAGGCTGAAAAAATCCACTCTCTTCTTGAGGGCTGGGTTTTAAAAGTCTCTGACATGTTTTCCTCCCCTAATTTAGGGTTTGTCAAGTTGAAAAAATTTAGGGCAGTTAATTGGCTCAGAACTGTTGTGTGACAGGTCCTGATCTGGCCTGTAACTCTATGAGCTAGTCCGTCAGCAGGGGGCCTGCCAGTCCATGATAAAAGCCAACAAGGCCTTTGTTTTAAACTACTAGGCTTTTGTCTCAGGGCAGGAGGGTGAGGAAGAAGTTGGCCATATTTGGAATTCATTACCTTTATTAGCTAACCATGCCTTCTCCCTGTCTGTCTGCCTACCTCCCAGTCTCTCACAGATTTCTGGTCCTACTGGTGCAGCAATCTAAGCATGACAAGCCTGGGTGGTTGGGTTGTGGACTGTGTAGGTGAGGTGCCTGCCAAGTGCTGCCTTGGACTCTTAGTTGACCAGGATCTGAATGGGGCTTTGCCCCCTAAAACAGGGAAGCTCTTAGCTGGGGTCCTAGCCTTGCTTCTGTGAACTGTGCCTGGCAGGAGATCATTCATCTAACACCCTTGGACCGTGATGCTCTAGCTCAGTTCCTACCTGGTCTGTCTTCCTGCTCTGCAGGGGGAGGAACTGCTTCTTTAGGCTGGAGCCTTTCCCTGCCCCACAGATCTTTGCTGTCACTTTCCAGGGATCTGCACAATGGACTTAGAGTCAAAGTCAAGGTCTTTTCCAACCTGGCTCTGCCAGGCTACGTGGGATAGTTTGACTGTTATCAAGGTTGCTTAACGCAGATGAGGTTTTCTTATCTGTCTTCCTCTAAGACTTTGAAGCCCTCAGTTACGTGACCAAGGAGACAGTGATAACAGGAGGATTCTATTGATTACAAGGCTCATTAAGAAAGGGCTTCAGTGGCACAGTGGCTCTGCCAGCTCTTTGACAGTGTGACCTTGACTTACAAATACAACCCGGGTTAGTTTCCATATGTAAAACGTAAACAGTAACTTAAACCCTTCTTATAGAACTTGCAGGTAAATTAATGCTCTTGGGAAGCACACTTTGGAGTACACAGTGCACAAAGTAAGTCCTTGGCACATGCAAGGCACCACATACCCCCTATGACCACTGTGCTGCCCTCCAATACCTCCATATGTCTTGTTTTTGTAACCTTTATGTACTGTGCAGTAGAACAGAGAATGGAACCCAATGCTAACTCCCAAGCCACAAGATTTTCTCAGGCTTAGAATCTGAGAGTCCTATGGGAGTCTTTCTGAGCTCTAGTTCCTTGAGTCAGGCTTGGCCATGGGGCTTCTGTGGGATTTAGCTCTAGACCTTAGATGCTCTGGGACATGTGGGGCTGAGCAGTAGGAAATAGGAGGCATTTTGATCAAGGGCCATTTAAATCAGGGGACTCAGAGCAGTTCATAGAGGTAAAGGAGCCCTTAGATTATCACCCTGTCTCTGTGGGACCAGAGACATGGATAGCTTGGTTGCCATGGTGACTGAGAGGTGTATTTATTCATTCCGTCAGTGGATATTCAGTGTCTGGACCAGGGTCAGATACGAGGTATCGAGGGGCTAATGAGGTAGATATGGTATGTAAGATGCTGAGGTTAGGAGAGGAAAGAAGGCACCCTAACTCACAGCAGTTTTCCTTCTCACGCGACTGTTGGCTCCCCAAATGATCAGCAAAACAGAGAGTGTAAATCTTCCATCGCAGCAGACCTGGAGAGAGGCAGCTTTTCCTTTAGTGCTGGCAGCCGTGCAGATAAAAGATCTTCTTCCTAACTCCACTACAAACCATTAAGCATTCAGAGCTCTGGCTAGTGTTCAGGATGGAACAGGTACTTGGCCAAGGAGCCTTGATCTTTTCCTGATAAGGCAGTGATTTGTGGAAGCAGCTGGTTACTGACCTAAAGAGGAGTGGAGGGAGGAGGAGGTAGCCCGAGGGAACAGAAGGGAGTAATAGCCCTGGCGAGAAAGTCGGGTTGAGAGGGGATCAAAGAGAGGCAGACTTGGCATTTACGTATCATTTAAATAGCATGAATTTCACATCAGAACATATGTGCTCCTCCCCGACAGCTATGTTAAACCAGCCTGGGGACACTTCAGGTCCGAATTCTGGAGCTCAGGCCCTGGCACAGCTATTGCAGAAGGACAGATTCGTAGAAAGAGACATCTGGTGGGGTAGGGTAGGCCATGATGGGCAAAGTCTGGCCTGGCTCTGTGGCCGTCACTAATACACTGTTGGGTGAGTTCCTCTCTTCTTGTGGCAGGAGGATACACAAGACAAGAGTATCCTAAGCTCCACGTGCTTTTTTTTTTTAAATAAAAGAAATAATTCTGGGGCTGGAGAGATGGCTCAGTGGTTAAGAGCATTGCCTGCTCTTCCAAAGGTCCTGAGTTCAATTCCCAGCAACCACATGGTGGCTCATAACCATCTGTAATGAAGTCTTCTGTATACATAATAAATGAATAAATAAATACATATTAAAAAAAGAAATAATTCTGGGAAAGTATCTTTTTCCACCCTGGACATTGTAGACAAGATGAAGCCATCTCAGGCTAGGACAGGGCGGTAGTTTTAATTCTGGGGTCTTGTGGATAGCTATGGACACTTTCTACAGAAAAATGGCTGTAATATGGCAAGCCGTATGTGTTTTTTTTTTAGAGGTTTCAAGTCTTCCGGGGTTAATCTTGGGTTAGATTAGGAATCCTTAGAGTGGAAGAAGGTGACATGTGCGTGCACGCGTGTGCACACACATGCACATACACGGCACGTGTGTAAGGGCACAGGTTGATCAAAGTGTCTTCCTTCATCACTCCCCATTTTATTTTTTGATCGAGGTCTTTCTCTGAACCTGGAGCTCATCCATTTGGCTAGACTATCTAGCCAATGAGCTCTAGGCATCCACCAGCCCCTGTCTTCCCACCCCTGGGATTACATTTGTGCACTCCTCATTGTCCAGCTTTTACATGTGTGCCGGGTATTCAAGTCTGCAGCAGGCACTTTACCCACTGAAGCCTCTCCCCAGCTCCAAATCCTTCAATTTACGTCCAATAGCGCTCAGTATCCTGCCCTGTGTGGGTCTTTTCAGCTTGGAATTTCGGGAGAAGATATATTCATATATTTTTAATTGACATTTTATGATTTACCAGGTGCTCCTTTAATCTTCACAAGACTGGGAAGCTCCTGGCTCCTTTTGTAGATGTGTAAACTGAAGCTCAGAGAGGATATATAAGCATGTCCCAGTGTCTCAGAGCTTCTGAGGGACGATCAGAGACTAAAACCTCAGCCTTTTGCCCTGCTCTCGTTCACGAGGGTAGGAGGGAGCATTTTGTTTCTCACTTGGGCCCGTGCAGTGTTGCTTCTCCCTGCTTAGACCTGGCCCTGAACTACATGGGATCTCTCCCCGGTATTCCACCCCGTCACCATCCATGACCCATTGAACTGGGGGTTACTGGTGGACTCAGTCCAGAGCTCCAGGCTTCTGTGGTGGAGAGAGAACAGGGCTGGAGCTCCAGGCCAGGCAGAGATGGTCCAGCGTGCTCAATTGCCTGGGGAGGCCTACCTGGGGTTATCTGAGCATTCTTTCCATCTCCAAGTAGAAAGACTACTTGGGGACCTTGCTGTTTCAGTTCTCACCCATAGAAACTTTCTTTTTCTTCCTTCCCCATTTGTTTCCCCTAACAAGCCCCAAGCAGTAAGAGACTGGCAAATGTCTCCACAGCTGCTACCCTTCAGCCCCTTGGAGTCAGGAATTCCATAGTAGACTAACAAAAGGGCTAGCCTGGGAACCTGACTCCATTTCTCTCTTCTTTGAGATAACGAGACTCATCCTGTTGGTCAGCACGGTCTGCTCTGCAGAGGTCTACAGATCTCGCAAGTCTCTGATGCCACAAAAAATACTCACTGGCGGGGTCAGCAGTAAATTAATGCACTTTCCCCCCATCTTCTTCCTTGTGACCTCGGTGCCTGCTGCCCAGAAACACACCTTTCTGCAGGTGAGATCAGGATGCGAGTTGGGGACAGACTAGAGGGAGGCTCTGCCTGTTTCCTGGGGACAGAGCATGGCAGGCTGTGGGGAGGAGAAACTGAGGTCTGGAATGGGATACCCGGGCAGGATGAAGGATGGGTGCTGGGTGAAATAGGTTGCACTTGCTGGTGGCTAAGGACAAGGGCCTTGCTGTGGTCATACTCTATACTATAGCAGCTTCTGAGCCACTGGAAAGCTGGGAAGTCCAGTTCTGGATGCACTTAGCCCTGAAAGGCAAGAAGACACATGTGTCTCAGCAATATGTGCCAGAATTTTCTCCAAGAGATACCTTGTAGAGCTAGAGAACCAGGTTGCCTCTGTCCTTTTAAATTTTGTTTTTGGGACAGGGTGTTATGTGCTCTAGCTATCCTCAAACTCAGTATGTACCTGAAGATGGACTTGGGTTTCTGATCCTCCTGCCTTCGCCTTCAGACTGCTGAGATGATATTATAGGCATGGACCTCCATGCTCGGTTTACGCAGTGCTGAGAATTGAATGCGGGGGTTGTGTAAGCGGTAGGCAAGCGCTCTATCAACTGAGCTACATTGCCATAGATATTTGTTGAGAGGCCAAGGAGGCAGTACCATTTAAGAGCTGAGAGTCTAGTTGGTCCAGACTGTATGGCACCTGAAGACAACAGGGCTGGCAAAGGTGAACGAAGGAGTTAAATGAACCTAGGCTGCACTGGGACTCTGTACTCGAGTCCCCTTTTCCGTACATTCTCCAGTTATGTAGAAGATGCTGATGTAATGGCAGAGATCCCAAACCCATTTCTGCTTTCCCCATGTCCCACAGTGTCTGCATGGGACTCACAGGCAACAGCAAATGGGCATATAGCCAAGGTGGTCCCTGATGCATCACCAGGACTGATGGGCAGTCCTGGGCTGATGAGCCGTCACAGCTTCAGACAAGGGAGAGTAAAGCAGGCACATCTTTATCTTGTAAAGACAACAATCCAAACAGGAACGAGGGCAGAAAGCATTGGTGTCTGTCAAAAATTTTATTTTTGTCATTTCACACAGAATGATGTTAAAATAAATCCTCAGTAATATATATATTTATATACTTATTTACTTGTGTCAATATTTACAAAAGACTGTGGAGCTCTATGAAGTCTATGTACACCCACGATAAGGTGAACAGGCAATGTTCATTGAGGCACATATGTACACATATATGTATAATCTATGTACACACATCAGACCCTACTGACACAGGAACTCTCAGCTGCACAAGTCCTGGGTGGGGGCAGTGTTGGTGGGGCTGAAAGCTTCCAGACCATGTCAGCAAGACAGCTAACATCTATACATCCTGTGCAATGCAGTTACAGCTGGTGTCTAAATTTTCATGAAGCAAACAAATAGTTAAATGACTTCCAACTCCCATGAGTCCTCCTCACAAGTCCTGCTCCGCCTTCAGCTCTCATTGGTTCTCGGTCTCTTATCACCATGGAGACCCAAGTTCCCTTTCAGCATCATCCTTAGGAAGCTTTGCCATCAGCCTTGGAGTTCCTTTTCCTATTGATCTCAGAGAGGCTTATTTATCTTCCTCTCCTCTTTGAGTTTTCGGTAATTTTTTTTTTTAAGAGACAGGACATGGGAGGGCAGCTGCAGAGTCATGCATGAACAGCAAAGAAGCCAGTGGACACCCTAACTAGTCTGTGCTGCATGAGCCTATTTCCACACTGTGTGTATAAATATACACACAGATATTTATACACACACGTATATAATATATATAATATATTATATATAGATATGGTCTCCAGAGGCAGCCTATATAATAAGCCCATAAGCACGCAACAACCCCCCACTTAACAGCTTTACAGCTCTGTCTGTAATGGAAACAAGAGAATCCTCCTTGCTTGCTGGCACCATTAACCCTGGCTGTTCCAAGATCACCCTCAGTGGGAGAGAGGGGTTCGTGGATGCAGAAACCCAGGAAGAGGCCAATTTGGCTGGGACATTGTTTGCTCCGCAGGGCTGGAGCTCAATCCTGGGACTTTCCAGCTTCCTGGAGCCCTTCAAATGAAGGAACCATCCAAGCACGACAACAAAAAGAAACTGGGTCGCTGGCTCCCACGTGAAGGCAGAACTGGGGCAGGCACGGAGCATGTTCAAACTCTCAGGAGCTGAGACTCACCCTTGCCAAAGCCACCCGGGCCTCGCTTCTCGCTTCTCTGTTCCAGCGAATAGCTGTGAACTCGTGTGCTCCCTTCTAGCCTCGCCTGGCAGGCCAAAGAGTCTGCCCTTGGCTTCGTAAGTTCAGAAGCCAGTCACGCTAGCAGCAAATATGGAAACTGTCTGCCAGCAAAGCATGCCCCTGAACAGGCTCTTCCCTAAGCTCCTCCTTTGCTTTCTCTGCAGTTCCGAGTGTTTACGCAGTCAGACAAACAAGGCAGCAGTGTCTAGGGAGCCGTTTTCAAGGAGAAGCAGGGCTTAGAGGCCTCTCACAAGGACCCAGAGACACAGCGTGGAGTCCTCTGGGTAGCTACCTAAGGTCCCGTCACCCAGCCGCTTCTCTACTCCCCTTCATTACGGAGCGACTGCAGCAGCTGTTCACAGTCTTATGTAATCACACCTGCACTATGCATCCGTCAGTCGAATGATGCAAGGACTTCTCAGCTGCACACTCATCTGGAGCATGTCCGACTATTTTAGGAGTGTAGAAGAGCACGGGAAGTTAGATGAGTTTCCATGCCGAGGCTCACGCCGGATGAGAGGGGACCATTTAGACAGGCCAACGGCGGCACTCACCAGCTGGTCATGCTAAGTCGAGGCTAAAGGCTTCCACTCCTGGAGTGATGGTGGCTCACTTGACCAGATTGCCGAGCTTCTGGGAAGGCGGGCAGATGACAGCCACCCCTGTATCACCTTCAGATACTAGCGAGGAATCCCTCCCACCCACTTCCAAGTAGAGTGCACACAGTTTAATGCAGAGATGAGGCTGAGAAAAGTGTTTCCCTGGGAGTTTTAACATTGCCAGACAGGATAGCAAGGAGGGCATGTTTAGGCTTCTACCTAGAAGTTTCTTGAATGGTGTATACAACTCATCCCCCAAGAAGACAAGTGGGTCTTAATTGCTCTAGGCCTGGCCCTCTGTTTACACTAAGCGGACTCAACTGCCTGCTGGGTTCATTTCACCAATGACCACATTTTTCTTTCTTCACTGAGGTTGTGTCAGAACTCAAGAAATTCAAGCCTAGGACTCTAACACCGATGAAGAAAAAAACTAGAGACCAGCCCTGTGCCAAGTCTCAGAATATTCCACTCCCCTAGAGCTACAAAGTTGGGCATAACTTTTCTGGTCTTGAGGGATGAGGTTACAGCCAAACAAGGCAGGCAGAATAAAGGAAAAGAAAGCACCTGGTCCGGGGATCACACTTCCCTTTGGTCCTTGAGTCAGGCCGCCACCTGGCAGGGAAGGGAAAGAGGCAACCCTGAGCCTGTCCTTTTGTTTGAAGAAATGCCTTCTAGATAGTTTCTTAAGCAGAAAAAGCACAGAGCTGGAGAGGTGGAAAGAATGCGAAAAAGGTCACGTTGAAATTCAAGTAAACGCAGCTTATTCCTTAGAATGCCAAATTTATTCCACACTAGTGAAACTGAGATTGGTCAACCTCTATTTGTGTGATTTTCTGAAATAATGGCATACATATATACATACACTATACATATATACACACAGGTATATGTATATATGGGAAACCTCGAATAACTCAGGACCAATTAACTAAAATCCTTATTGACAGGAATTATGTTGTCTTTCTATACTTTGAGTAGGAAGAGGCAAACAGAGCATCATCTGATAAGCTATGATGTGCCCACAACTATTTTGCAGCCAGCATTATTTAGCCTGTCTCTTTGGTCTGCTTCACCTCCGTTTCCATACACCAAGAGTTGAGGTTTAGAAGGTTGACGCTGAGCCAGGCAAGGTCTTCTGTCTTCTCAAAACGCTCTACTTAACTAAGGCAAGAGTTTATTCTAACCTATTTCGGAAATACCACTTTCCAATCACAAAAGCTGAACCACACATTTTCCCATCTCCCCTCCCAATAACCAGATTGCAAAGCATTCAGGACACTCTCCTCCCTGAGATTTCCCAAGGTCAGGCTATACAAAGATGTGCGGAGCAAAGTAAACTGAGAAGGAATTGAATGGGCTCCCGGGTCGCCAGTCTTCTCTGATTCCAGTCTGAATGGTAACAGCTCACCTCACAGATGTCTCAAGAAAGGGATCCCTTTCAAAGCCCTGGGTGATGTGTGGAATATTTGTACAGTTGCACCCTGTAGCGGCAAGTGGGATTTATTTCACGAATGCTGTTCCCTGACCACCCACACCTCTGTGCCTGTCCACCTCTCTACAAAGCAGTAGGACTTACTTTGCTCTGAAGTGCTGATAAAGTCTATATGGTTGAGCAAGTCAGTCTATTGTGAAGGAGAGTCAGAGGGCAATCCCCAAAATCTGCCCAAGTAACTGATCCCAGGCGTACACCTCAGGGCTACATTCCCTCATATTCATCTCCCTGGAGAGGGCTGCAAAAGAATCAAGTAATGGCTTTTACTGCATGGAAAGGATCTTCTATAATGGCTCAGGATGCTGTATGCTCATCTATCAGTAAGCGTTCTCCTATAGGCTTCCATTATACCTGACAGACGGACACAAAGTCAACAAGATGAGCTGGCATGAGGTCACTCAAATGCAAGGGTTCCAGTGCCTAGATGTCTCTAGGGCGCTGCGAAAGAACAGGTCGGAAGGAGATGCAGTGGAAGAGGGGCACAGAGACACATACCGAGAGAGATGTGCACAAAAAAGAGCCCGAAAGACGACAAAAGAAGGCCTTCTCAAGGGCCTTCCTTGGGGGAACACTGCATCTCTGTGTATTTGTTCATTCCGGAAGGAGGTCAGACCTCAGCAAACAGGAATCAATCATGGGATCAAGTGGGAAGAAGAACTACAGAAACTGGGAACAAATGTCCAGAGGTCAAGGGCGTTACCTGGTGGTCTATGTACTATCTATCACTTTTCAGTCCTGAGAGCAAGATTTTGAAAGAGCTATTGCTAAAGAAAACAGTCACTATTGCTTTTATTGCACATTTCCTCTTTAAAAACATTAGACACAAACTATGAGGGATGGAGCTGAGTTCCAGGGGGAAGGGGGACAGAAAGAGAGGCAAAGTGGACTAGGTTAGTTGAGGTGCTTGTAAGGGATTTCCTTACCCCTCCTGTCCTTCCCTGCTTTCTGCTCCATGGAGGTTGGGGGGTCTCAACATGGACCAAGTCTAAGGGTACAGATGACAGTCACAATAACTATGAAGACAGCTTCCAGCACGTATCTCCTGCTGGTTGACTCGAGTGGCTAGTGATGTTGGTGAACTAAGGTCATGAATTTGAACCTGGACAATGGAAACTTTATCAAGGCAAAAGGGACTTCGATTGTGTAACCAGAAATAGTAGCCTAGACGTCAGACGCCTTTCAGGTCAGGTAGCCATCCCATCCGCCACACTCAGATTGTTACGGCAGGGGAAGAGGGGTCCACAGGAGAGATCTGGGGTCCTCCTCCTTCCTAGGTTAGCAGGTCAGAGCACTGTGCACTCTTTATGACCTTCACATGCCCTTTGCACTTCCTCTAGCTCTCTGGGGAAGATCAGTTTCCACCTCCTTTCCATGGCTGTAACTGGCACTGAGTTCCCAGGCAGAGGATCCTTAGAAGAGCCAGCTTTTCTCACCAAGACTTGACATTCATACCCCACTGAAGTTCCAGAAAGGCAAAGAGCCTTAACAAAATTAAAGTTGGGTTCCTGAATTAAATTTATTTAACCAATGAAAACTTGGTTCTTGATAAACTTACTTAAAAAGTCAACTGCTCAGTTATTTTTCTCTTTCCTGACAATTTCTCTGCCTTTCCTCGACTCCTTCCTTCCCAACTTCCCAGAAACCCCAACTTTTAAAATGTCCGAGGCCACAGAGCATCTCACAAAGTTAGGGTGGAAATTGGTATCTCGCTTTGGAAACACAAGTCCCAGTGCACAAGTTTTGGATCACATGACCATCTCTGCTCTTGTTGTCTCCTCTCTGGAACCTTGAAGGGAGTGCTCAGAAACCTGGAACCATAGAAGTAGAGCCACGAAACTTGATTCAAGGCTACATAAAACCTTTGCCAAAAGGCACTCAGGCCCTACCTGGTCCTACGAGCAGGAAGAAGCAGCCCCTGGGGCTCTATGATGGTGGGTAATCTTGCAAAGTGTTTAAATCTAGTGTTAGAATAGAGGATAAAAATCAGGTCCTCTAAAGATTGCTAACGCTCTTTTAGCCATAGGTTAGCGTCCTTTGTCACATTTTACTTCAGCTTAACTGGTCTGCAGTTTTGTCAAGGCACCACAATTGAATGGGAGGTCAGGCTTCCCTGGGAGCCCTGGTGGGGAAGCATGCCTAGACTGAACACTCAGAGATGGTGATCAAGAGTTGACTTATTGGATTTGTGCCCAAGGGTGAGTGAAATGCCACGAGCAAGAAAAGGTGTCTCATTTTAGGAGCTAAGTCCATATAGAAAATCAAGTTTCTGATGTGGCTCCAGACAAAGAGTTACTTTGGAAGGCTAGGTAATAAGATCTTTTGGCTCAAAGAATGTTGGGGTATTTCAACCTGGCTTAGGGTCCAGAACCCTATAGTTTCTTGAGCCATCACTGCTTCAAGAGAATAGGGATAAACCTGGAGATTGTGGATACTTGGAGGGGAGACTGAGTCATCTGTGTGGATTTTCTCTGAAAGAAAAGGTACATCATGGAAGCCCATATTAGGTTGCCAGTTCTTGCAGGTCATTTCACACACCCTGCACTCTGAGTGCTGTTTGAAAGAAGGTGAATGGTAGCAAACCCAGGAGATTTCAGTGCTTGATGTAGCGGCCCATCTTTCTGCTTGAAACCTCAGGAGTCCTGTCTCAAGAATGAGGCTGGATGTCAAAGAAGAGGCTCCTTGGAGAATGTTGAGGGTTATTGATATAGGCAAGGAAAAGCAATTAAATCTGATCCCTTACTTTTGTCCATCAAATTTTAGATGTGTAAGTGTATTCATGGTTAGTGATTCAATGTCTAAATTTTATGTGTATTGTTGGGCATGTTGACTGCTTTCTGTGTGTGTATCTAGTATAAATATAACTCTGTGCACTGTGTATACATGCTGAGCTCATATACAGAAACAATGACAAAGCATCATTTATGCATTTTGCTGTATATCCATTGTCCCCCAGTTTGATTTGTATATTTTGTATATGAGTTGTATGCTGTGTGTTTGCACACAGGCTAAATATATCCCTTGCAGATATTCTGTGTTGGTATGCACATTCTATGTTTGGGCGACGTGTTTGTTTTGTGTATCTCTTATTTGTATACTGTTTATATTATTTTGGCCTATGGGTATTTTGCGTATATGTTGCATATTTTATATTTTTGTGTGACAATGACGTATTGTTTATTTTATGATGCATGTGTGCACACATTTTATGGTTCCCAGGCCAAGGATTTTGTGAATAGGTAACTTCCTCCTACCTAGACTTCTGTATGGGTTGCTTTAACTTTCTATCCTCCAGTATGTCCCTCCAACCCCACGCTATGAAGTTCAGCACCACCTCCCACTAAGGAGAAGAAGAGAAGCACAGAGGCTTTGTGTCTGGCATGGGATACTCTGGGGATGTGGGTGACCAGGAACTAAAGAGCACCCTGGACTAGCACCCTGGGCTGGCGCCCCCCCCCTCCCCTAAGACAACTGTAGGTACCAACTAGCGAATAGTGGTGTCTGGGCTTGAATCGATACTGAACAGTCTGATTGTGATTCACTGTGTTTGGGGAATTTAAGCCACTGTGTCAAAAGGCAAAGAAACCTAGCATGGAGAGGCACAAGCTGTCCCCCACTTCCTAAGGCCAATACATTCTCTACATTGAGGCTCTACCATGTTCATTTATTCTTTACCTGTTCTTGGGGTGGGGGTAATTCCTTTATAATTATTATTTAATTGAAATTTCACATACCAATCTCAGCTCCTACTTTCTCCCTTCCTCCTGCTCCCTTCACCTTCCCCCCTTCACCCC
The DNA here is from genome assembly GCF_000317375.1 of Microtus ochrogaster. Classification (NCBI taxonomy): domain Eukaryota; kingdom Metazoa; phylum Chordata; class Mammalia; order Rodentia; family Cricetidae; genus Microtus; species Microtus ochrogaster. The sequence goes on along the minus strand of NW_004949123.1, from coordinate 224,524 downwards.
CATCCATTCCTCAGAGAGGGTAAGGCTTCCCACGGGGAGTCAACAAAGTCTAGCACATCTCTTTGAGGCGGGACAACTCTTATTTTTTTAAAGGGCAGCTCTTATTACCAGTGTGCTAGGGAGTTTGAGTTTAGTAATGAAAATGATGCTTTGGGCTGTGCAGGGAATCCATCCCTTGGTTCCAGAATTTGGAAATTTCCACCAATAGGAGGCTTCCTTTAAGTCTAGCTCAGCAGAATCTGGTCCCAAGGAGTTTTACTCCTTGGTTTCAAAGCAGAGGATCTATCCTAGGGACAGGTTCATGAAAGTGATGGATGCAGAGGCAAATGAGAGAGCATCAGTTGGGGGAGAGGATGATAATGGAAATGATTAATGGGATGAATTGTAGAGAGGAGGCCTGGGGTGGGCTTGACCCAGGATAGCTGGAGCTGTGAGGGCTATAGGACCCTTGTGCACTGCACTCAGTAAGACAAGCTTCAGCCATGAGAAACTGAAACTGCAGCACATGGAGGGCAGAAAGACAATTCTAATGTCTAGGAATCCATGAACACTGGAGTGTGTCTGAGGCAATGACAGCAAACCCAGGTTCAGTGGGTTTTAACGTACCCATTGGGCTTCTTATACAACCAACCCACCAAGCAATGGATTTGCTCCTGAATCTGCACTCCAGAGAATGAATATATATATATGTGTGTATGTGTGTGTGTATAATGTACATATACACACACTCGTGTATGTATATATATATTCTAGTGCACATAGTCAAACACATGCATAAATTGCCCTGTGTCAAAATATTGCATAAGCTTATACAATGTTCAAATGCAATTTTTCTATAGCTTACTAGAGGAACACATGAGACAGAAAGATAGATAGCTGATATATATTTATGTACATTGAACCCACAGATCTGCCTGTCTTCAGGATCAGTGTCCTGGTAAGCTTTGTAGTCATACCCACGACTGGATTAATTCCTACTGTTCAGTCACGTGAGTGTTTAGACTCTGACTTTTCTGTTCATTCACCTGGTGTGGCAGAGTCTTTGCTCCCATTGAAAGAACAGAGATGGGAGGGCTGGGCGGGGGGGCAGCCAGAAGTTTTGGTTCCCCATTCCAAGTAGTCTGTTTGCTTTTCCCTGATGGAGGGCTTTTGCCTTCTGATGGGGGAAAAAAAGCCTAGTTCAATACCATCGCAAGGCTATTAATACTCTACGTATGAATACTGTATAGGCTACTAGGAAGATAGGTTATCTTCTGTGTTTTAAATATTGAGATTCATGCAGTGAACACCCATGCAGCTCTATTGCATGACTGGTACACTCCACTGCACTGTAGTGGAGCAGGGCCACACCATCGGGGAAGCAGATGCCTGCAAACTGCAGAGTAAGAGAAGAAATCGAACATGTTCTGTGACCCTGAAGCTTGCGAGAACCGTATCTGAAGCTGAGAAGTCCCTGAATTTGGTAGCTTCTCCCCATAGGCCTAAGGGAACAAATGTAAAACTTGACAACTCATATTTGGTCATATTAACTGTCCCTCCCCCACCCCCTGGGCTTCCCCCACGCCAACACTGCAGAGAAAAAAGCAGAATGCTGCATCTCCATTATGAAACATAAGCCTCCGGAGCATCGAGTTGGCAACTGCAATCTACAAACCCCAGCCTGTGACACAGAAAGAAATTCCAACACACAGGACTGTGTGTTCTTTTCAAGGCAAAAATGGGAATGACCTTTGGAGCAGTCAGCAGAACTTTCAAACTAAGCCATGGTAGCACTCCTCTATGCAGAGGTGGGTGGGCTGAAGTGGGGTGGTAGGGTGAGGCAAGGAGAAGGCACCTGCCAGGTGTGTTTGCCTTTAGTTAGGGTGTTAGGATTGGCGTTGATCTGATGGACTGTGTGTGGGCTATGAGGTGGCGGCACTGTGCCCATGAGATGCTGGCTCCATAGGTGACTCCCATCTTTGGAAACCTGTATGTCAGTGATGAAGATCTCAGAAAAGCCATTGATAAATATTCTGTGTTCTAAATCAAAAATCAAAAGGTCAAAAGTCACTTGCACGACTATTGCTTTCCATGCAGAACCAGATGCACACTGTAGGACACTGACTACAATGCAGGCTATTATGCAACATCTGCATTAGTCCTGTGGAGCTGTGAGTACATTATAATAGGCTTCATCAGACATCAGTTAACATTTTGGTAATATTCACATAGTTTGTGTTAGCCAGTGTGCAGTTGGCTGTTTTTAAGTTCTCCTCTCTAAAGTCCTCATTGCTGTTGTTCACGCCCTCCTGTATCTCCATGTAATCTGACTTACTTATGGTAGAGGCACTTCTACTTTTCTTTAGGTCAGGGGAGGACGGGATCTTTGGACAGCTTGTCACTTGCAAGTACTGGGCCTGCTCCTCTCCCTCTGTCTCCCGGTGGTAGAAGTAGTTGAAGTTAGACACTATGACAGGGACTGGTAAAGCGATGGTTAACACACCTGCAATCGCACACAGGGAACCCACTATCTTTCCCCCAATGGTAGTTGGAACCATGTCTCCATAGCCTACAGTTGTCATGGAGACGACTGCCCACCAGAAAGCATCCGGGATGCTGGGAAATTGGGACTCTCGCTCATCAGCTTCTGCAAAATAGACAGCACTAGAGAAGAGGATGACCCCAATGAAGAGGAAGAATATCAGAAGGCCCAGTTCCCTCATGCTGGCTTTGAGGGTTTGACCTAGAATCTGCAGACCTTTGGAGTGTCTGGACAACTTGAAAATCCTAAAGACTCTTACCAACCGGATGACACGGAGAATGGCCAGTGACATGGCCTGCTGGCCTTGCTGGGCGTCCTCCGGCTTCTCGGCTAACTCTGTCCCCAGGGTGATAAAGTAAGGTATGATAGCCACAATGTCAATGATGTTCATGATGTTGGTGAAGAAGCCAGCTTTGCTGGGGCAGGCAAAGAATCTCACCAGAAACTCAAAGGAGAACCAGATGATGCAGAGAGTCTCTACGATGAAGAAAGGGTCGGTGAAGGAGGTGGACTGCTGGTACCCGATGGTGCTGTTGGAGTAGGTGTGGAAGGTCACCCCACCACCATGCATGTCCTCATTCTCATCCCGGAAGATGGGCAAGGTTTCCAGACAGAAGCTGACGATGGAGATCAGAATGACCATGACAGATACAATGGCTATAATCCTGGCAGGCCCCGAACTCTCAGGATATTCAAAGAGAAGCCACACCTGTCTCTGAAACTCATTTTCGGGCAGAGGACGTTCTTCTTCCTTGATGTAGCCTTCATCCTCCCGAAACATCTCCATCGCTTCTTCTCCTAGCTCATAAAACCGGATTTCTTCAGAGAAGATATCTAAGGGCACATTCACAGGTCGCCTCAACCTGCCCCCGGACTGGTAATAGTACAAGATGGCATCAAAGCTAGGGCGGTTGCGATCAAAAAAGTACTCATTTCGGAGGGGGTCGAAGTACCTCATCCGCTTCTTGGGGTCCCCTAAGAGGGTCTCTGGAAACTGGGCTAAGGTCTTTAGCTGAGTCTCAAACCTCAAGCCTGAGATGTTGATCACCACTCTCTCACAGCATTCGTGATCTGCCTCTGGGTCATAGGTGTCCTGCGGGTGCCCAGGGAGGGCAGCAGCCTCATCCACCGGGTCTCCGGTAGCCACTGTCATAGTTGGGACTGAGGAGAGTGCTTTACTCTATGCTGTCTGTCCGGCTGCTTGCAGCAGGGGGCTCAGGGTGCTGGTAACTGGGCCCGAGGGAACACAGAAGCATCGGGCTGTGCTCCTGCAGGAGAGCCCCAGAGCCCTCTGAGAGCTGGAGACACAGCCTCGCTTGGCTGGAAGACAGAGGCAGGTAAGGGCATGAGACGGCCAGTCATTGGCAACCTGACATGAGCTGCGTTTGATGCCCCCATCTCTCGGCCAAGAGTTCAGGAACACTAGCATACCATCAGCCCCGCCACTGACACTACTTTCACCATGTAACTTGTCCTAGGGATCAGTAGGGTTCAGGGAACAATCTTTCAATTATAGAATGGCATGCACTGGGGGCAGGTGACAGAGACAGGCTCCTTTGTACCACACAGCATCCTGGGACACAGCTCCATAGCGAGAAGGGAGCCTTCTGCCAGGCACTATGCTAATGTTTTGCCAACACCTGCACCACAGGAGGTACTCATGGTAGGGTGTTTGGGGCCTGGGTCTTTGTCCCTGATACCATCCCCAATACCTCTATAAGCTGTTATTAATGGATTGGTTTACCTGGCCAGGCAGGCGCCGGCGGTTCCTTGAATGGCAGATCAGATGCTACAGGAATCCTAGATACACAGATAGGCGGCTCAGCTCCCTGTCACATCTTCTCACTTGAGCTGGGAATAATGGTGAGTCACCCTGAGCAGGAGGGCAGGTTCCAGGTCCGGGAGGTGTGCTCTAGGGCTGGATAGGGCTGGAGGGACAGATGGATGCCTGGCCAGGGGCATTCAGGACTTGAGAAGAGTAAAGCCTGGGTCTGAAGCCTTTGGAAGGAAGGAGGTAAGACACACAGCTCAGCAAAAGCCAGAGTTCTCCTGGTTGTCCTCAGGAGGTGTGATGTCGCCTGGAAAACACAGCAGCAAGGTGGAAACTAGGGGTTTCTGGCAGCTGAAACCAGGACTTAGAAGCACTCTGGCAGATACCCTCTCTGCGAGTGGCAAACCCCCATGCCTGCTTTCCATGGTGCCAGAGACCGAGAGAACTACCCCGTACCCTCCTAGCCTCTCCTGGGTAAGCCTCTCTTTTCATCAGCTTGAAGTACTTTCTCCCCTTAGTTCTCTGCTGCCACCAGGAGCGACACAGCTTTCTCCATCCTGGTGTCAGAACACCTATCTCCCAGGAGAAGGGTTTTCCTTTTTGACCTTAGCTACGCGACCCGGTGAAGAAGCAACCCTTCCTCCCCCAGCACACACTCCTTCCCAGCTTGAGATAGACTCCCCCCCCCGCCCCCCGCCCCGCACACAGCCAGATAGCCTCTGTTAGAATGCTGGATAGCTGGGGTCGCTGAACTTACTCTCCCTCCAGGATCCCTAGGCCTCAGGCCTTGCTTTGGGTTGGGTGGCATTTGAGCTGGGCAGGCACTCGACCACTGATTTCTTCCCAAGAGAAAATCCCTCACATCTCGGCAGGGAAGCACAGAACAAACGCTCAAGCTGCCAGGCTGCGAGGCGGATTGGCTTCTCGGAGAGGGGGAGCCTAGAGGAAGCTGGCTTCCGGGCTGGCCCCCCGCCGACCCAATCCCGCTGGCCCCAGTACCGAGAGGGGTCTGGGACCTCTCCCATCGCCCAGGGCTCCGGCCGGGATTCCGCCGGGCGCGCTCCCGCCGGAATCCGCGCGGCTGACCGGAGCCTGCAGCCGTCGGCCGGCTTGAGCGTGCCACCTTAACCCCTTCCTGCGCAGTGCAGTGGGCTCCCGCTGCGGGCCTGAGGACAGCCTAGCTGGTGCCTGCGAGGTCTAGCTAAGGGACCACAGAGCACGTCTCCACCCAAAAATACACAGGAGCCTGAACTCTGACGGTGCAGAGCAGGCTTCTCCAGGCAGCTGCCCCAGATCTAGCTTCCTCTCAGGCAAGGGGGACTCCGCGGAAGCCCACCACCCCGGCCAAGTGGAAAAACAGCGACTGCAGAGAAGCCTATTTTACTCCGTTGCCAAGAGGCAAATGCAACCGGGAGGACCCAAGTGATTCGGGTCCTATCCTACCCACCCACTATTTACCAGACAAGGCTATGCAGTCAGCTGCACTTCCCATCACCAGCCACCTCCAATCTGCGCCCTCCGCCCTAAGTCACGCACAGACCACAGGGTCCCCGAGTCCATTCCATGCACTCTTCAGAAGGAGAAAGTCCCCCCTCCCCACCCGCCGTGACCGGCGCGGGTCCATAGCCCTCCAGGTCGACAGCAGGGGTCGGCACCAGCTCGCCCGCCCAGACTACCGGGATGCCCTGCAGCCCCTCTGGGGCGCTGCAGCCGGGCAAGGATAGCAGCACGCGCAACCGAACGCCGGACACTGATTTACCCTTGCAGATGGGTATCCGAGCCTCCATGTTCCTGGGTGACAGCCAGTGCCGGCAGAATCCGAGCAGCGGGCGGTGACGGTGGTGGCGGCGGGGTGCGGGCGGCCAGCCGGGAGCAGACTCTGCAGTCCCGCGGGCGGCGCGTACGGAGCGCCCGGCCGCCGCCCGCAGCCGCACCGCGCCGCACCGCGCCACGCAGCGCCGCACCTGGCCCCGCAGCGAACTCGAATTAAAGGGACCGACGGGGGCCAGAGCCGGCGAGGTGTGTCGCTCGCCGGCGCCACCGAGCTGGCCATCGGGTTAGATCCCCCGCGCCGTGTCCCCGACCCCTACCACAAAGAAAACACCCCATTCTTTGGCAGAACGTAGGTTACCCACCAGAACTCCGTGCAGAGCTCAACTAGGTGCTGCCTGGGCCGGGAGAGGTGGAGAGTGCAGAAGTTAAGGAGCTCTAGAGAGGTTCTTGCCAACATAATGAAGTAGGCAAGATGAACGGATCAATACTAACTATCCCAGGCCTGAGGTGGGATTCAGCCCCGCGGGAGATGTGTTGCTATTATTAAGATGCTGCCAGACAGGATTTGCAGACCCTAGCCCCCCCCACCCACCGCGGCGCCCCTGACCTCCTGCTTCTACACCCCCCCCCCCATCCTATAGCCTTGAGCCCCACCTAGATCTTACCCAGCACAGCTTTGGCTTCTCAGGGCAATGCAGCAGGTGAAGGCCTGGCTGCAGTGTGGTAGAAACTCACCGGCCTTCTTTGCCCCTCACCGGGTGGGGGTTGGGAGAACAGCAGGAGCAACTGAACTGAGGGGCCAGCCTCTTGCCTTTCTGATTTCTTTTCCCTAGGGCTCTGGACAGGGAAGGCTGGGGGGACACACAGTTGCCCTTGGGAGGGGCCAGCTCCTTGCAAATGCCCTTTCACAGATCTGACAACATTAGCTGACCCACGTTTTAATCTAAATTTGAGTATACAGTTCACCGTATCCTGGCATGGGTAGAGCAGGATATTCTCTGTCTCTGAAAGAATATATGTAGCAAGTCTGTGGTTTAGTTGGAGGTGATGGTATTTTGGGAGTCCACGTAGCTTTAGAAGTCATGGAAAAGCTTTCCAAGACTTCACTAGCTCACTTCTGCAGGCCCCTGAGATTGGCCACAGAGTTCTGGTGTTCAGAGGGCTCTAGTGTGGTTAAGACTGTTCCTGGGCCCTCTCTGCTAAGACAACCCTTTCTATGAGAGTATCTGAAGTTCTGAAAGCCTGCTTCCCTGCAAGGGAAGGGTCTGAGGGATGTGGCCATTCCCCAGTGGTAGTCTGTCGAGTGGGTTTTAAGATTGGGACCCTACCGAGAGCTGCACGGAGTACCCTGAGAATACTTGGGGGTAACTGATGACTGTTAAGACCGGACTAGTTTGGCTTCTGACTCCTGGAATGGTCTGTCAATGAAGGATCCAGAATCTGGCCTGGGTGTTTTACCTGTCAAACTCAGACTTTAATCTCTGACAGTGACTGGATAAGTAAATCTACTACAGAAGCGGCAACCTGTCAGTGTTAAATTGCGTATGAAGAGTTTAGCATCCAGAAACCAGGTAGTAAACACTGATCCGTAGTGTTCTGCCCACTCTCCTCAGATCTCCAGCCTTCAGTTTGTTTCTTCTCTTACCTGGCCACTGGTGTGTGTTTCCTGTTCTTCCTGCTTCCCATGGTCTCAGCTATGCAGCAAAAACATTCTCCACCACTCCGCTACGGACTCCTTCTGGGAGATTCCCCCGAGGGTTTCTGTTTCTCCTATTTGTCATACTTATGTCCACTGGAGAGTGTGCACATATTTTCATTGTTTTACTGTAGAGCAAAAGGGTGGATAGCAGAGAAACCCTTGCAGGAGAATTAATAATAATAATCTTAATTGCTGCCTTGTGCTTACCATGTGGCCAGCGCTATGCTAAGACCCCGGGACCCACAGCACTCAGTTCTCAGTCTTCTGACTTGTCTGTCAGTGCCATTCATTGGGAAGGCAATAGAGGCAGAGGGAGAGGAAAGTGACCTGCGCGAGGTCAAGAAATGGTGGCTCTGGGTCTTGAATCAGATCTTTCTTGGGAATCCCGATTCCCCACAGCGTATGCGTGTGTGCCAAGTATGTCTGAATTTCACTTCCCTTTGGGAATTTCCTCTGCCCCCTGCTATTGTCCCCTTTTCCCTTCCCTTTAAAATCCGACCTAAGTGTGAATGACAATGGGGAATAAAACAGCTAATGAAGGAAAAGAAGAAAAGGCTATGACAATAGCCCTTGCTGTGAAAGGTAGCTCTCTGGGCACATTTGACAGCGGCAGGGCTGGGGAGGAAACAGTAGGAAAGAGAATAGGTTCAAATCCAAACGCGGACACTTGTTAGCTGTGAGAACTTGAGAGCAGGCATCAAAAATCTTTGTGCTTCAGTCTCCTAATCTGCCCAACAAGGAAGCAAAGCCCCTTTGCAGTGTAGGACTGGATATAAGGAGGGGACAGCTAACCAGTTTAAATTAAGTCAGAAGGGCTTTGATCATCAAGTTCCCTTTCCAGATCTCCAGTTCTTAGTCCTGGTTCCAAAGGGACAACCAGCTTGTCCCATGTTCCTTTCCTTTGGTGAGATTCCCCCCATCCCCCATCACTCCCCCCCCCCAGCGACTTCTCCTTTCCCTTCTGTTTAGCGTCCTGCTTGGCCTTTAGGGAAAGGCTGTGGTGACCACTGCAGGGAGTGGCAAGTAACTGTAGTCATGAAAAAAAAAACGGTTTATGTAGATAAATATTGAATAATCACACTAAGTATCAGAATCATGGTGCAGCTCCATTTGTATAGGATTCTAGAAGATGCAAAACACTGATCTACAAAGGCAGGAAGCAAGCAGGTCTGTAGTACTTGCATGGATGGAAGTATTGGAAAGGGAACAGGAGATGTACTGCCAGTGATTTCTTTGAGGCGAGGGGGGGGGGTAAGGGCTATGTTTATTATCTTGAGTGTGTTGACAGTTTTGCAGGCTTATGCCTGTATCAAAATGTCTCAAATTTTATGTTTTAAGCAATACAATTTATTGTACATAAAGCATACAACAATAAAGTATTTATCTGAGTTTTAGACTCAGAAACAGAAAAGAAGGTTTTCCAAATCCCAGTCCCTACCATTTAACACCATTTAGGGGCCCAGAAAGTCTCCCTGATTGTACTGGGGTCACCTTGCTAGTATGGGCAGCACCTCTTCTTGGTGCTCCTGTACCTGCTGTGTGCTGGCACAGGGAGGCAGGGCAGGGCAGCATTGTGGGTATATGATCTAATGCCTATAGCCAGACTTAGGGAAAGATGTGACTGACTGTTTTACAGAGAAAGACAATGAAGTTCAGAAAGGACCAGACGCTGGCCAGGGTAAGCTAGTTGGTAAGTGGTATGGCTGGGACCAAACTCAAAGTGGCAGGAGTCCACAAGTTGCTATGTCACCCTGCCAACTGGATAACAGGTTTCACCATTTAGGATGTGGATTCAGACCATCAGAAACCCCTGAAGGCACATCCTCTTATCCTGAGGAGGGACTGTGACCTGGCAGGAAGATTGCTCTAGAAAGGGATTGATGTCAATGGTTAACTGGCCACAAGTTAGCTCTGGGACTGGAATCAGTGGTATGAGCTTCCAGACTCTAATCCTCTTTTGCCTGTTCCAGCAAAGGCTCGGGGAATGCTTCTCATATTTGCACAGCCGTGAAGCACAGCTCAGGAGAGGACCAGACGACATCTGGTTTCAGTCTTGGTGCGCAGAGCTGTGTGGTCCAGGGGATATTCACTTGACCTTTCTTTTCAGGAGTTCAGTTGTGAAATAAGGTATGCAATCTCTCAAGCCCCACGTCCTTGTTCATGGGATGATGAGGGTGGGGGTGGGGGAGGACAAAGGGCAGAAAGACTGAAACCTATGTTTACAGCCAGTGTGTATTGAAATCTCAAAGGATCAAGGAGCTTAAGGAACTTAAGAATGGGTTTGGCGAAGTCCACTGGTAAATTGATTCACCAGTGGGCTGAGTCTACCGTGAACATAACTGCCGTTGCTCTGCTGTGGTGGGGCCCTGCAGGCGTGTATCAACGATGTTGGAGAACATCCTTGAAAAAAGAGTGCTGCCCTACTGACTTCCCAAATCTGCTACTCAACTCAGAAAAGTCAAGGTCAGTTTCTGTAGGAAGTAGGAAGTGTCTAGATGAACTCCAGCTGGTTCCAAAGAGCTCTGGGTGGAGCCGGAGACTTGGCTCCTGGCCTGAGTTGTCTGCTGTGTCCCGTACTGCTCACTCAAGACTGGCTGCAGAAGGTGTGCCTCTGCCTAAGGCTGGGCTGCTCAGTGCGGGCTCTCCAAGTACCTGTGAATGAAACAACGCAGTGGGGTTGGAGCGCGGAACAGGTGCCAGCAGGTCGGGGCCTGATTCCAGCCTGCTGGGCTTTAGCTGTGACTCAGTTTCCTCAATCATGCACTTTCAGGGTGAGGCTGGAGGATAAACCACTTGGAGTGGAGCCTGTCCAAGCAGACACAAATGTAACACAGACAGTATTACCACCCTCTGTGGGAAATGGGAGCTGAATGGTCTACACCAGGCAGTTAGGGCAGATACTCTGTGGGTTCTCAGACCATCTATGATATAAGGGGCCTGTGAGTGTAATGCCCAGGTAAATTCACTCACTGTCCCTTGGTTTTTCTCTCTCAAGGCTCTTTTTGAGGGTGGCAACACACGTTCTTTAGACAGCTCGTGTTACCCAGTGACTCCTCGATAGTTCTCAGTGTGGCCAGGATGGTGGTCCTGTAAGGTTCTGTAAGGGCTCCATCTGAAGACCAGTTGGAATGGGCTAAAATGTGAAATGCCACAAGCCACTTGACTGCTCTGTGGGCCTGGGTTCCAAGCAGCCAAGCTACCTTGTAGCTGTACTCTTTACAAGTTCCCCGAGTTCTCTGCCTTCCGCCTAAGACTTGTGTGAGCTTCACTTCCCAGGCCCACGTCTCTGTCATGTTCCTTGCACCCTGAGACACTGTCATGTCCCCTGTTGTCTAATCCAGACACCTGAAAGTCATTATAAGACCTATGCTTCCTCTTCTATGCGGACGGCCTCTTCGTCAAGCCAAACACATGGCCTTGACATCCCTGCGTGCTCTCCCTCACTTCTCCTTCCTGTCTGGTCATCTCTGGCCACCAGCGGGCATGATCACATCTCTCCAAACCCATTTTGGCCCTCTGCCTTCATACTAAGGGCCCCATTTGCTCTCCTCTCCTTAAAGGAGAAGTAGTCACCTTTCTAGGGTGCAAACCAGATCATGTATCCCTTTAACTCCTCTTTGACTCTGTATTGCTGCGATCAACCAACATTTCCTGAAAGGCAACCAAAGCCTTCTATGATGGTCCTCCGTCCTCCATGACCTCCACCTTAGAAGCCTATGCAGGCATCACACTAGACTGACTTGAAGGTCCAAGTGGCTTAATCTAGACGTATAAGGCTAAGATCTGAAGTGAGACAGGCTTGGAGTCCATTTCTTCTTACCTCTGCTGCTTACCACATGTGTGACAGCTTCTGGAACCTGCAAGTCTTCCTGCTTTGGCTTTAGTTATCCCTCAGCCAGCTCTAACACCCTCTCTGCCCACTCAGTGACTTCTATCTAATACTCGGCTCATGCTATGTCTACCAGGAAGTCTTTCTGGCCTCCTCTCTGCTTTCTGTCTATTGATCCTATGCCCAGGATATAAACCTATCAGATTAGGTTGAGATCCCCACTGTCATTCCATGCCATTGTCTCCTAGGAGAGCAAGGCTATATCTCTTATCTTGGCTTTCCTGGCATCCACTGTGGCCTGGTGCACTCCAGCAGACAAATGGACTCTGTGGTACAACCTGGCTTCTTCATCTTCTCTTGCCCTGCACCAACTTGGCCATTCTCTGAGATCATTCTAGCTTCCAAGTATCTGTACCCACACCAGTGTCCCCAGATGGAAACACCTTAACTCAGTTTGTGGCCCAATTGGCTCAAACGTAGGCATACCTCCATGAATTCAGCCTGGCACACACTAGCCCCTAGTATCCAGGTTCCACCCTGGCTTATCTGTGCCTGGCTGCTAGTCTGATCCCTAGTCTTCCTCTCTGATAATAGAGAAGGAGAACAGAGCAGGTACAAGAGAAGCCACTTAAAATCAAGTGATGGCCCTGGTTTGTACTAGATCTGACCGTACTAGATCAATTCTTGCTACTCCCTAGGTAACCATGGAGTATATGACACGGAGAAGGATACTTTTCTCCTCTTTATCCCCCACTTTACTGATTTGGAAAATGTGAAAGTTGGATGCATGTGTGATCTCTTTGTTCTAAGACAGTGGCCTTGACTTTAGTTGAGGAGTGGGAGCTTCAAGAAAGCAGTGGACATACCCCCTTCATCTCTCCTAGCATCTCAAGAAAGCAGTGGACATACCCCCTTCATCTCTTCTAGCATCTCAAGAAAGCAATGGACATACCCCCTTCATCTCTCCTAGCATCTCAAGAAAGCAGTGGACATACCCCCTTCATCTCTCCTAGCATCTCAAGAAAGCAGTGGACAAACCCCCTGCTTCTCTCCTAGCATCCTTGGTTCTACTGTACTGAGTGATGATGAGGCTCACAAAGGTCAAGGTCACTTGGTCCTAGTGTCCGAGTGGGACCTGAGCTTCAGCCTCTCCAAGTTCCAGGTGCAGCTCTCCCATTGTCTGTTTAGAAGGGAAGGATCTGGAGACTTCAAAAATCAAGATCACTTGGAAAACAAGTACCTCAAAAATTCAAAAACAGTGCCAAACTGACGCTCAGTGCATCCTAATGATGTTCTCCACATCCAAGCAGGGCCGTCAGGCAGAACACAGGGAGCCTGCAGTGCTGAGGCCTCATGGGAGACAATGGGCTCACCCTGCTCAGGGGATAGGTGGAGACACACAATGGAATCTTTCAGGTCAGAGCAGAAGCTGGGCTGCTACTTCGTACCGAATGTTTGTTGAATGATGACTGAGTACTGAATATCAGCTAATGGGAGGATACCTTGTTGCATGGAGTGGAGAGAGAGAGAGAGAGAGAGCGCGCGCAGACCTTGTTCAGGGAGCTCAGATTACGGACCTGGAGAGATTCAGCCTCTCTGACCCAGTCTTTGAAGCAGGGAGTGGGAAAATCAGAAGATCAAGGAGGCTTCTGAGTCATCTTGGCTGATGATTTCCTGGTGTTGGAGAGCAAAGATGCAACTGAGAGAGAAAGAGGATCTGGAGGCACAATGATCAGGTCGGAAGTGGGGCCGGGTCGGGGTGGGGGTGCGGATGGGGGAGGGAAGGCACCGGGAGAGTCCCTGTGGTTTCTCCTCCTCCTGCACACTTCCAAGCAGGAGACTTGGACCACCTGATATTCCAGGATCATCCTGCAGCGCCACCCAGTGGCCATGTATAGAAGGTGCGGGACCGTGCCTAAGAAAGCAGCAACTAGGTTGACGGAAGAGGAAAAGGCCCAGATAGTATAGAAAACTGAATATTTTCCTGAGCTGGGGGTGTGGTATAGGAGTCCCCAGGAGTCTGTGGACCTAGGCAGAGTCAAGCTTTAGGGGAGTTCATGCCCTGAAGGGTTTCCTCTCTTCTCTGAACCCTGTAGCACAGGCTTGCAAATCTCCCTGACTGAATTTGCAGATGGTGGACAGACGAAGGCCTGAACATGCATCCGACAGCTGGCCTTCCCCCGATGCATCTGGAGCAGGTCACATTCCCGGCTCTCAGGTCAGCACAGTGGGCTGGAGAGGAGAGAGCGGAGCTACTTCGCTGGAGACTCAGAATCACTTCTCTTTCAGCCGCCACACCCTCTTCAAGATCGGGGGAACTTCCCAGAAACAAGCCCAAGCTCTTTCTCTAATAATTTAAAGTAGGACACAAATCTCAAGCCGAAGGGAGGTGGCACGGAACCAGGATGAGGGTCAAAGCACAGCTCGTCTTTCCAGGCATGTGTGAGAAGGACAGTGATCTAAAGGAGGTTGGCACTGCTTCCATCCCCACTGGACACGCTGACACCAAAGCTTAGGGTAAGGGGACTTGCCCATGGCCACATAGATGAGAACCAGGGGCCGAAGGAAGAGATGAGTCTTGACCTGGCTGGGTCCCAAGGGCACTGGGCCCACCTATGTGGGGGACGCAGAGCCTGGCATGCACTTATTAGTTCCGTTTGTAAATGCTAAAGGGATGGGTGGGGAAGCAAAGTGGCCAGCATCTGCTTCTGACCCAAGGCTGAGAGTTGCTTAAGCTGGACAGCCAATTGGAAAACAGCATGTAAGAAAGAAGGAACTAAGCCTTCTGAATGTGGGTGACAGTTATGTGGCTTGATCTGTTGGGGGGGGGGGTGTCTGGCAGTGGGACCAGAACCTATCTTGGGTGCATGAACTGGCTTTTTGGAGCCTATTCCCTATGGTGGGATACCTTGCTCAGCCTTGATATAGTGGGAGGGGCTTGGTCCTGACTCTACTTGGTATGCCAGACTTTGTTGACTCCCCAAGGGAGGCCTTACCTCCTCTGAGGAGTGGATGGGGGTGAAATGGGGGGAGGTTGGTGGTAGAGGAAGGGAAGGGAGGGGGAACTGGGGCTACTATGTAAATAAAAAGAAAACAAAGAAGCAAGCAAGCAAGCATCCATAAAGGATGGGTATTTGGGAGGTTTGAGCAGGTTTGTTTCTTTAAGCACAAGGCCTACCATGGTGGATGGTCTAAGATGGTCTCAAACATGTGGGCTCAAAGCAATGCCCCCCCTTCTTGGGTTTAAGTCTTTTTAGTAGCTGGGAAGTGCAGGTATTCCTGTTGTGCCTGGGGTGGGGACTGAGCATTTGCAGTAAAACACGTTTTACCCTCCCTCCCTCCCTCCCTCTCTCCCTCCCTCCCTCCCTCCCTCTGTCCCTCCCTCCCTC
>NW_004949123.1:187772-208567 GCF_000317375.1 Microtus ochrogaster | reverse complement strand
CCCTCCCTTATTTTCTATCTATCTATCTATCTATCTATCTATCTATCTATCTATCTATCTATCTATCTATCTATCTATCTATCTATCTTCCTTCCCAACCGGAAGAAAGATTCTCTAGAACAATCTATTTCTTCTTTTTAATTTTAATTAATTATTTTTTTAAAAAAGCAATCTTTTCTTATTTTACATACCAATCCCACTTCCCACTCCCCACTCCCTCCCCTCTCCTGCTCTTTCCACCTCCTCCCATCCACTTCTCAGAGAGAGTAAGGCTTCCCATGGGGAGTCAACAAAGTCTAGCACATTGCTTTGAGGCAGGACCAAGGTCCTCCCCACTATATCTAGGCTGAGCAAGGTATCCCTTCAAAGAAAATGGGTTCCAATAAGTCGGTTCAAGCAGTAGGGATACATCCCGGTTCCACTGCCAGTGGTCCTGCAACTGCCACCCACATTCAGAGTTTGGTCATATGCTGGATCCCCCACTGTCAGTCTGGAGTCAGTGATCTCCCACTAGCTCAGGTAAGCTGTTTCAGTGAGTATTCCCATCATGGTCTTGACCCCTTTGCTCATATTATTGCTCCTCCATCTCTTAGACTGGACTTTGGGCGCTCAGCCCAGTGCTTCGCTGTGGATCTCTGCATCTGCTTCCATCAGTTGCTGGATGAAGACAGAGCAATCTATCTCAAACACATCTGATTATTCTGCCCTTTATCACACAGTGTGCCTCTTATGTGATGTACCTTTATCTATCAATTTGATGCATAGGCACTTTTTAATTATCTTATCTCTCTTTTATTAAAAGTCAAATTTCACGAGAAGGGTGGAACACTCTGGGGGCTCAATTCATATCTGCAGAATAAGAATTTACATGGCTGAGTGAATTCCAGGGTAAGGGGACATCGGACAGAACAGAGAAACTGAGGCACCTTGCTGCAACAATGATGTATGAATCGTGGAAGGTCATAGCGAACCAGGAGAGACCGCTGGAGGAAGATTGAAAGGGTCATATGAGGAGTTTGGATCTACTGTGTCTATGAGAATAGGGGGCCATTGAAGGCATGGGGTGAGAGGTGATAGACTCTCTAGTCCATGTGTCAGAAAGACAACTATAATGAAGATAACTTCAGATAAACGTTATGCAATTCATAGTGAAATTTGTAAAGAAAAATGTAGTATAGTGAGTGGATCTGGGAACCAAGCAGGGAAAGGTTGCTTCCCAATGACAAATGGCAAGGGTGTGGGCTCAAGCCACTTGTTCAAGTAAAGGAAGGTTAGAAGGGAAGAGGACAGAGAAGACAAAGGTAGAAAGTGCCAGCTAGAAACTGTTGGAAAGGCACAGTCCCCAGAGTTAGGAAGCTCTGGCAGGTAGGAGCTTGTGGGGTCAGTGCAACAGGGCCCTCATTGTTACTGCAGCAGATGGCAATGTTGACTTGATGATCAGATGGAGGCTGAGGCTCTGGGGGCTGAGGCTTCCCGTCTTTTATCAAGGAAGGACATTTGAAACCAAGGGGAGAATGAGACCCCCCTGGATGACAGTGTAGATGGAGTGAGGAGATATGGAGGTACCAGGCAGCATTCTTTAGGATGGTCACATCTTGGGGGAAAGCAAGGGAGGAAAGGGTCCTTCTTACCTTCCCAGCACAGGACATGGCAGGTTGGACACCACCGTATCTCTCAGGGTCACTGTTTGTACTGCACTGGGGTCAGGACCTTGGGAGACAAAAAAAAAAAAAAAAAAAAAAAAAGATTCATTGGCAGCAACTGTAGAGTTAAAAACAATACTTTACAGAAATCTGACAAAAGTTTCATAGGCTTTTTAACTGAAGGCCCCTCACCCTCTTCCTGCTCATCTGTGTGATGAGACCTCACATCTGGAAGTAAGCTCCAGATGCACGCTTTGGCTAGGTCTGTGAGGTGGAAGACTCTGGAGCTGACAGACGGTGGTAGGAAAAATTAAGGATGCTGTCCCTCCTCAAGGGGCTTGCTCACTCATGGGACACTGGGTAGATGGGCATCTGGTGATGAATGTTAAGATGCTACCTGGATCTTGCTTGTGAGTGGAGCACAGGGAGAACACCTGCTTACAGACAGGGCTCATGGGACCACACTTTGACGCACCCTGTGCTACATGGAGGGTGGCCCCTATGCTTGTGTGGGAAAAGACATTTTTCTAATTGCTCCCTAGAATGTCTGCCTTGCCTTGAGTCCAGGCCTTAGATAAGAAAAAGCAAGGAGAATTATAAAAGAATAAAAGAAATACAAGGGCTGCACTTACTGGTCCGTGCCTAGACTTCCAGCACTCAGGAGACAGAGGCAGGGAGATCTGAGGACAGCAAGGTCAGCTGAAGCTACACTGAAAGATTCTGTCTAAAATAAAGCAAAACCATGTCAAACAAGCAACCAGCCAGCCCACAAGGTAGGCCAAGGGGGTGAAGAACCCTCTTTGGGTGACTTAGCATCGATACTTAAAGTCTAACAGACAGTCAAGGCTTGGCAAATTCTCATTTGCTTTTTACACCTCCAATCTCCCCCACCTCTCTAGGTAGCAAGTCTCCTTAACTGCTCAGACACAAACCCCAGGATGCAGCCTTTGACTAATCTACCCGAATGGGGTATCTAATCCCTTATTTCAGTACCAGTACTAGACAGTGTGATTTTAAATGTGGACTCCCAGGGCCCCCCCAGCTCTTACCTTCACCTCTTGCAGAAGCAAGAGAGACCTAAAAAAAAAAAAAACACAAAAAAAACAACAACAAACAAACCAGGTGGTGTTATGACTTTGTTCAAAATTCAATGGCTGTTCTCACCCTCAGAACCACAGCCAAAATCCTCTGTGGCCTAGAAGGCTCTCTACCATCTGTCCCTGGGTACCTTTCTGACCTCATTTCCAGCCACCCTCCCTGTGTTCATTCTGCTGGGCCAGCTGCCTCCTTGTTGGTCCTCAAACTCAGAAAGCACAGGGATGGACAATGGTTTTCACACTGGCTGTCCCCAGTGCCCCAGGAGGCTCTACCGCAGTCTTATGAGTCCACCCCTTTAACTTTTTTTTTTTTTTTTTTTTTTTTTCCTACACGTTACTTCCACGTTGCCTGTTAACCCTGTGCCGAGCACATAGGAAGCACATGCTAAGCTGTATGGAGTAGTAACCCAGACCGTGCTGTCTGGCTTTGGTGATGAAGTCTGCTCCTACCCCCTTTAGCAGGTTATCTGTAAAAGCATGAACCCCTTCCTCCATGGAAATCTCCTCAAGCACACTGAGTCGGTGCACGTGTGGCCATCAGCCACCAGAGGGAGCCACACATAACGGCGCTGCAGACTGCGGCTCTGACTGAGGCAGCAACCTGAAGACGTCCCTGAAGCCATCCAACACCCACGCACCAGGAGAGGCATTGAGACTGCAGGGCTGTAGGCTTGAGTTTCTGAACTAACTGCCTCCCCTTCCCCCACTGCACACTCCTCAAACAATGTCCTGGGGGATTTATTATTTTTAAAGGGGAAGGTGAGATTTTGAGAGTTTAAAATGAGTTTTCCCACCTATCTGCCAAGCCTCAAGCCTCGGCACCTTCAGTCACCTGAGGTCACAACTCTTCTGACAATCCTCCCCCCCCCCCCCACTTCCCTATTCTAAAAATACAGACTCTAGGAACGGAAGCTTCAGTGAAGTTAAACAGCTCCAGCCTCCCTCAGAACAACACTCCCGGTCTTCTTGAGGCTGCTTGGAACTAACCAGGGGTTACTGTACCTTGTACTCAGCAAAAATGGCTGTCAACTGTATCAGCTTCAGAACGGGAATGGGAGAGCTTGGGGGGGGGGGAGGAGAGGATTTTAGGCACTAACTTGGAGTCTAACTAGGGCCAGGAGGCACCTGTCAGTCAGCCTCCAACCAAATTTGACATCTCTGTCACTGCCCCTGACCTCATACCTCCAGGTCTCTCCATCTAGACGCCTCTTCCTCCTTCCTCTCCATGTGGTCCGTGTATGCAGACCAGTTTTGCAGACCCCTAGAACTGAGCAAGGTCTTAAAGATCACCCCAGAGGTTCTAGCCTTGCCTAACGACCACAGGTGCCAGGAGCTCACTGCTCATCACCCCCTCTCCCCCTGGGGTTTGCTTGCTGCTGCACTTTGCCCCACTGTGACTGGTGGCATATCTTACCCCACGGAAAGGGAGTCCTGTCTCCCAGGCATGGCTGTCCATAGCCTTGCTTGACTCTTTTTAGCCTTTCTCAGGACCACCACTGTGAGGGAAGGTTCTTTCCCTGGCAGAAGGGATGATGGGGAAGGGGGAGGGAGTCGGGCAGCTCTGGCAGGGTACCAGCTATGGATCTGTTCTCCAGGGCCTGGAATGCAAGGAATGGTGGATGAGTGGGGCTGGAATGCAAGGAATGGTGGATGACCGAAGGCTCGGCACGAAGGAGAAGTCAGTCTCTCAGATCGGCAGTCCATCGCGCAGTGCCAGCCTCTCCTTCATTCTCCGTCTTTAGGTTTGTTTTCAAATATCCTCCCGCCCATCCCCCAAGGTGTGCTGTGTGGCAGATCTTTTTGCCTGCAAAGCTGCTTCTATTGTGCAATGATGAGTGAAGCCATGCACTGTTAGCCGTGTGAACATCTGTAACAGCCAACACAGCTTCTGGCCAGTGTGAGAGGCTGTACACGCCTCACTGAGGTGTGAGAATCCAGCCCACGGAAACAGCACTCCACATTCTGTTTGGTCTGGGCAGCCTTGTCAGAAATAAAGGTGTAACTTTTCCTCAGGCTTTTGACATTCTACATCGTGAAAGCATGCATAACTGCCCCTTTGGGTCTTCAATCTTGGGTTCAGGCACTGGCTTGGGGGGTCTGACTTGCTCAGTACCACCCCCCCACCCAATCTGCTTATTGGCTGCACAGACAATGGCTCATTACATGATGTTTTAAATGTTTCCACAAAGTGTGGGTTTTAAGGCTAACTTTAACTGCAGTCCTCCTGGGTTATATAATGCACTGACTTCATAAAATGCAGAGGACTGTGTAGTGACATTTCGTTCGTGTTTCAATAAATAAAGCTTTCCTGAGGCTCAGAAAAGTAAAACAGCCTCACTGGACAGCCTTACAGACCAGGCAGTGGTGACACACACCTTTAATCTCAGTAGTCACACTAGTTGCCATAGAAACCAGGCAGTAGTGGTGCACACCTTTAATCCCAGAACTAGAGAGGATTATAAAATGGGAGGAGACAGCTCTCAGACTCAATTTCATTCTGAGGTTTCCTGGTGTCAGGATCACCATTTTTGGACTGAGGTCGAGGTAAGAGCCAGTGGCTGGTTGCTTTGTTTTTCTGGTCTTCAGGTTGAACCCCAATATCTCTCTCTGAGTATTTTATTAATTGTGCTTCAGGACTGTGGAGTATAGCTTGTGTGGACAGCCTGATTAAAACTCTTATTAAATACAAGAGGTTAGTGTAATGATTCCAGCCACATAAGGCTGATACTTCTGGGTTCTAGGGGCCGTGCATGTGCAGACAAGCCCTCAGGTAGAAGTGCCCAACGGCCCCTGGGGATGTTAAAGGGCTCCATGGGACCCATGTGTGGCGTGAATCATCCACGTATGACTCAGCTAAGCCCTTGCATGCATGCATAAGCCCTGTCATCTGCATATGATGTAGCCACGTCAACCCCTGTGTGCATGCGGTAGGCAGCTTTGAAAAGCTGGGCGCGCGCCATCTTCCCCCCCCCTCCACTTCCCCAGGCCTGTACACGCCCCCTCTAATAAACTCCTAAGCGGGTTTGTTGTGTGTTTCATTTCTTCTTCTCACTTGAGCCAGGTAATTTCATTGGTGCCATGGAACTCAGGAGGCTCTCCCGCCCCAAGCTCCTCTTCCGGGGTCGGGATCTGGAACTGGGCAATTTTTTCAACAACAACCACGTGTTCCATTTGCCTGAGCGTGATTTCTACATACGCCACCAGCTTCCATTGGTGAGTTTCCCTCATTCTGGTCAGTTTAACCATTTCTCAAAACCCGAGGAATTGATTGCTGAGCTCCTGGAAATCTTCTGGTGTTCCTAGAAATGGGGGGCCAGCTCCCAACCACAGTCTTTATGGCTACAGTTGAGCCCTTCACTGACATTCTCTGGATTGCTTCCTTTAGCTAAAATTGGTCCTTCTGCAACTGGGGGCCCAGGGCCCCTCAGATTTTTCTTTCTCTTTTTCCTTTCCTTTCCTTTCCTTTCCTTTCCTTTCCTTTCCTTTCCTTTCCTTTCCTTTCCTTTCCTTTCCTTTCCTTTCCTTTCCTTTCCTCCCCCGCCCCCCCCGCACCATGAAAGGCTGCTTGGAGCAGCCTAGAGGCCTCTCTGGCTTCTGAGTCACCCCAACTGGATCCAATCAGGCTGTAGCACCCCACCTGTAGGCAGAAGACGCTCTCCTACAGGTCCTGTGGTGTTCTCCACTGATTTATACCCTGACTATAGTGGGAAGATGGCTCCCTGTAGGCCTTGTGGTGTTGCCATTTTAGCAGGTTTTCACGGTTTCAGCTATGGGTAGCAAGCCATCCAAACCCATCAATCCAGCCTCCTCCTTAAGATGCCTTTTAGAGGTCCTAAAACCTCAGGCCTTAATGTCCTACTTACAGATTTTCACACTTGTCTATCTTTGTTCAAAAATTGGCCTTGTTACAATTTAGATGGCAATCTAAAGTGGCTGCCTAACAGCACCTTTGATCCTAATATTCTTTCTAACTTTCTAACTATTGTTATTGCATAGACATATGGAAGCAATTTCCTTATATCCAAGCCTTTTACTGTCAAAGCTCTAAGTCTAAGCTCTCTGTCCTTGCAAGTTCTTCACTGCTCACATGTTCCTGGCTATGCCATCTGAGCTGGAAGAACATTCCACTTCCGCTCTGGACCCAGCTAACAAACCCCTGCCTTTTTTACCTCAGTGGGAAGCTACTCCCATTCCTTTAGGAACCGACTGGCAGCTTGACTTTACTCATATGCCCACAGCCAGATGAGTTAAAAATCTCCTGGTTTTGGCGGACACCGTATCTGGGTGGATTGAAGCATTTCCCACCACTAACAAGAGGGCCCAGACATTTTCCAATTTTCTTCTCCGAGAAATCATCCCCTGGTTTGAAATCCCAATCTCTTCTTAGTTGGATAATGGCCCAGAGTTTACTTCCCAGATTTCTCAAACTTTATCTGAGGCTCTTAACATTCCCTGACATTTTCATATCCCATACCACCCTCAGTCTTCAAGGAAGGTAGAATGAACTACCTGTTCCTTAAAATAATGTTATTGTTAAGATGTCACAGGAGCTTCACCTCAACTGGGTAAATTTTTTGCCTCTGGCCCTTCTTAGGCTTAGGGATCTCCCCCAAATCCCCTTTCCCTCTCACTCACGTATGGGCAGCTGGTCTTAACCCCCAGCCTCTCACCTAAAACCTCTCCCCTTCCTGATCACCCACTGTTATCCCTTCTTCACTCCCTATTATGGGATTTTACCGACTACTCATTACCCCAACCATGTGTCAATTCATGCCCACCACTGATTAAAGTAGAGGATCAGGTGCTATTCTCTCTCCCAGACCAATGTTCTTTACCCCTTTCCCTTAAATGGCAGGGCCCTTTTAAAGTAATTCTTGCAACTCCCCTAGCTGCCAAGCTAGAGGGACTTTCTCATTGGATCCATCTGTCCCACCTTAAACGTTTTGCTCTTCCAGCTCTAGATACTCCTTCATATACGGTAACTCAAATAGGGCCCTGCTCCCTTAAGTTCCAGAGGGCACCAAGATCAGCCACTCTTTCTCCATTTCCAGAAAAATAAAAGTCTCATCACCACACTCAATTCTCCTGTGCCAAAACCCCCATATGCTCTCCCTCTTCCTCTTTCTCCTATCTGCTTTATCAACTTCTCTTTATCTCCAATGTCATGCTTAAATTTCCAGTTAACCACTCAGCTGTCATTACAGGGACCACCATTAAACATAGAGCCGGAGGTACAAGGACTGTCAAAATCCCAGGTGGTAAGAAACAAAAACGAGTTTGGGGACATTCACAGGCCCAAACTCCAAGAACTCACAAAACAGACTTTAACATAACAGGTTTATCACTGACTGCAGCAGTGTCTCCTGGATGTTAAGGTAATACCATGATGCTAAAGAGAACAAGTGCCTTAAGATTTGCTTCAAGTAAAACATTACGGGGTCTAATAATTCCCCCTTCTTTTCCTCCCTACCGTCTTCCATTCCAATACTATATCATCATAATTATAAGCTTTTAATATGTCTAAAATTTATTTCTTTACAAACATTTTTTCATAAGCTCTAGAGAGCCAATTGGACCTATCTAAATGGACCAGACATGCCCAGAATAAGTATCATTTAATTTTTCCCTTATCATTCCTGGTCTCGAGAACCCCTGGGAAATTCCCTCCTCCACCCCCCCCAAAATACCCTCTATCTTGTATCTTGGAACCCCTGGGAAATTCCCTCCTCCACCTCCCCAAAAATACCCTCTATCTTGCATCTTGGGACTCTCCTCCCTTAATCGCCAGGACCTAAATTTTTTTCCAGACATAATTTTCTGCCTTTCTAGCATCTTACGAGGTTCAAGCTGCCAGCCAACCTGTTCCACAGATCCCCAAAAAACCACAAAAATAATCAGCCACCCCAGGACATGGTCAAGTATCTCAGCTCTCCGACACCCACAAAATCAGCAGGAAGCAGTCATGAGAGACCTTAAAGACAGCCCATTCCCACCCATTAAAGATCCCAAATTCCCCAAATTTTTATAGTAAACAAAGGATGGAATGTAATGATTTCAGCCACATAAGGCTGTTACTTCCAGGTTCTAGGGGCTATGCATGTGCAGACAAGCTCTCAGGCAGAAGTGCCTAATGGCCCCTGGGGATGTTAAAGGGCCCCGTGTGACCCATGTGCCGTGTGGATCATCCATATATGACTCAGCTAAGCCCTTGCATGCATGCGTGGTTGCACCATCCATGTATGACTCAGCTAAGCCCTTCCACACCTGCGTGAGTCCCATAATCTGCATAAGATGTAGCCATGTCAAACCACTGTGCGCATGTGCTAGGCAGCTTTTAAAAGCTGGATGCTCCATCCTCCTCCTCCTCCTTCTCTCTCTCTCTCTCTCTCTCTCTCTCTCTCTCTGCACACTGACTTCCCCAGGCCTGTACACCACCCTCTAATAAACTCCTAAGTGGGTTTGTTGCGTGTTCTGTGTTTCCTTCTCACTTGCACCAGGTAATTTCAGTTAGATTTCTAGCAATCTCAAGAGCTAAATGGTTGACAAACCCTCTAAAAAATAATGTGAGATTGGATTATATTAAAAAAAATCCCATCATTTAAGGGCTCTTGAAGTTGATCAGCTACAAATAGTGTATTGAGATTATTCATGAGAAAAGTGTTTTTCTTGCTTAGGCTGCTTCTTTCCTTCCAAGCTTGGGTAAAGTAGGGCTATGGTTTCCTTCATAGAAAGTTGTCTTGGTTTGGAGAAGAGGACAAAACTCTGCACTCAATAGAGTTTTCAGTACATGAGGCAAACTTGATACAAAGCAAATGTGTCTGCTCTGGGCCATGCTGGCCTGAAGTATGAATGTGCTTGCTCTGGGCTTTGCTGGCCTGAGTTGTTCTGCTGTTGGTTGAAAGCTGAATCAATTCAGTAGTCTTACAAGAATCTGGAAGAAAGAGAGCTTCAAAGAGGGTACGTATTCTTCCCACACATCTCTGGCTGACCAGTAGGTTCTGTCAATAAGGCCCAAGAGGACCTGATGGAAAGCTAAAGTCAACTTCAAACCCTTTTGTACTTTGGACATCCACTCTGTCCTAACCCCATCCACTGTTAGTGAAAGCCTGCCTCAAGGTTTCAAATGTTAAAAGTCATCATTAGCTTGGCTGGAAGAGGAGTCATTTATGGGCTACACCTTTGGGCATGCTAGTGAGAATGTTTCTAGAGAGGCTTAACCAAGGAAGGCTGCGGAGGCCCAAAATGGTCTATTTCCACAGTGACCAAAGGTCAGAGAGTTGGGACGTGTTTCTACTTCCTTCAAGGTTATTGTGCTTTTACCTCAGACAAAGGTCTCACCTTGTTGTAACTCAAGAGAGTTCTGCTCTCTCAAGGCTATTGTCAACAGGTGTGGCTAATTGCCAGACCTGGTGCTCCTGGAATAGGGAGTAGTTTGTTCCTACCTCAAACAAAAGTCTAAGGATCCAACTAAGTTCCAGTTCTTTATGGAAATAACTTGGGATTCTACCCAAGGAGTGGTTCACCTACAGAGAGTTTTGGTCTAGGGTGTGAGCATGACTTGGCTACTTGTTTTGTTCTAGCAACAGAATGTAGCCCATGACTTTCAATTGGTATGTTCATTTCTGTTAGGAATGATTTTCTAACCAAGCCACTCCACCAATGCAAAAATAATCCCAATCAAACCAAATTAAAAGATATCCAAGTTTAATAAGACAGCTGTGCTCCCAGGTGGTCCCGAGGGGAAATGGGAAGCTGCCAAGGTGACCATGACCAATGGAGAGGAAGAGGGAAACCAGGTGTTTATTTTCTGGGGAGCAGTTTAAATAGCTTGTGGGAGTGGTCTTGACCTTTCCTGGGGAGGGCTCAAGGTTTGGTGGGCACAGGGCAGGGGCCTCCAAAGATGGAGGCCAAGGCTGGGATTACAATTTCCTTGTATCATATTAATGCAGTCTTTTGTCTTACTCCTACCTTTTGGGGTCAGGAATATTTTAAGCAGTTAGAAATTAAACGAGGACAAATTTTCAGTACCCACCAAAAAATTCCCTCCCGAGACTATCCTATTTGTTTCCCCTTTTTATTATTTTTATTCGTGTCTTCATGCCCTCACCCTGGCAAGAGGTATTTTTGTTGAGGCTGGTCCCCGACAGGAGACACACCTCGAATGAGTCCTGCCCCAGCTCACCTCCCAGTGCTCATCTCCTTTCGCTCTCTGACTGTGGAGGCAAAATGACCTGTTTCACACGCCCCTCCATGATGTTCTCTCCATGAAGACCTGCATCCCTTCAAACTGTGAGCCTAACTAACCCCCACCTGCTTCCTTAAACTGCTTTTGTTGGATATTCTGTTCCAACATGTGATGAGAAAATTAACCCCTAGTGTTTGAGCCCACCTTCTGAGTCATTGTCTGGCTATTCTGCAGAAACAAGGGCAATTCCTCCAAAGCCAATCTGAAAAAAGAAAAATAATAAGAACCCTAAACCAACAATAAGAGCAACAGTGATAAACCCTGAAGAAGCTGAATGACGACATTGGTAGAAGCACAGTGCTGTTCCAGGAAGAAGCACACACCACAAGTTAAGTTCATGTAGATTATATGAAAAGGGAGCTCAAACCAAGCAGAAAACCAACAATAATTCTTACTACTGCTAATGGGAATTTAACTGCTTAACTGGTTTATTTTCCTTGGAGGGCAATTTGGCAGTAGCTTTCAAAAGTACAATATATTTACCTTTTAGCTCAAGAACTCTGTTTCTTTGTTTTTGTTTTTATTTTTAGAAACTTATCCTATGGATTCAGCTTAGTATATCAAAGTGACAAATCTACCCAAGGCCTTCATGGTCCAATGATCTGTAACAGGAAGACTGAACACAGGCCTGGTGCCCATCACCAAGCAGTTGGTAAACTATAGTTTGTTGAATTGTACCCATACAAAGGAATTAAGTGCAGGGCGTGCTCAGTGAGTGAAAGACCAGCTGCCTGACCACCTGAGTCCAATATCCAGAACCGACGTAAAAGTGCATCTAATCTCAGCGTTCCCTATGGCAGGATGGGAGGCAGAGGCAGGAGGAACTTGGGGAAACTCTGGCTTGAATGTTAGAAGGCCAGCTAGCCTTAAGTTTGCAGCTCAGCAGAATTATGCAATTAGAAGAGAGACTCTTGCTTCAACCAGGTGGATGATGAAAAACAATTTTTAAAAGTTGTCCTCTGGAGAGGGTGCCTAAACCGGCCTTCACTGTAGTCAGACTGATGAATATCTTAAATGTCACATAGAACCTTCATCCAGGAACTGATGGAAACAGAGGCAGAGACCTGCAGCAGAGCACTGGGCTGAGCTCCTAAAGTCCAGTTGAAGAGTGGGAGGGCTGAGAATGTGAGCAAAGAGGTCAAGATCATGATGAGGACACCCACTGAAACAGTTTACCTGAGCTAATAAGAGCTCACCAACTCCAGTTGGACAAGGGAGGAACCAGTACAGGTCCAAACTAGTCCCTCTGAATGTGGTGACAGTTGTATGACTGGAGCAGACTGTGGGGCCACTGGCAGTGACACCAGGATTTATCCCTACTTTTTGTATTGGTTTTTGGAGAACCCATTCTCTTTTGGAGGGATACCTTGCTCAGCCTAGATATAGTAGGGAGGGCCTTGGTCCTTCCTCAAAGCAATGTGTCTTACCCTCTCTGAGGAGTGGATGGAGGATGGGGTGGGGATAGGTGGAGAGACTGGGAACTGGGATTGGTATGTAAAATGAAAAAAGATAGTTTGCTTTCTTTTACAAAAAGCCTCCATACCTATGCCGTGGTATGTGCATGTTCATGTATGTGTGCATGTGCACACAGACATAATAAATAAGCACACAATAAAATAAAATTTAAAAGAACTAAGAGTATTTCTATGCTTTATGTAGAAAAAAGTTCTAGATATATGATAAACAAAAGGAACACAAAGACAATATATTTAGTATGCCACTTTTATAGCATTTATAGGATACAAATCAGGAGAATGAAAATATGCATATATGTCTGATCATATCTGCATAAAGACCCATACTGGAATAAATCTCATGGTTGCCTCCAGGGACTTTGGAGTGGGGTGGAAAGGTCAGGGTGTGAATGAAACATCTCAATGCATTCTAGAATGTTTTTATTTTAATCTGTGTAAAATTACTAATTAGTTTTTACTAATTTACTAATTATTAATTACTAATTTGTTTTGATTATTAGTAATCAAAACAAAAATAGAAAACTTACGGTGAATAGATGTTTAGAAGCACATACGAATGTACATGCATGTGATTCACCACTCCCCAACCAGAGAAATGTCCTTGCCAAGGGTGGTTTCCCAGTATATAAGTCTCAACTACCTAGGCCTTAGGCAACAGTTGGGCCAGACTACCAGAGAAATCCATGTGTGTCTTTGACCTTTCTGTCACCCCGCATGGAATATTCGCCTTTTGCTCCTTACTCAATAAATGAAATGTCAAGACGTTCTTTCTGCTTCTCTTTTGTGGTTTCTAATGAGGAGTGTGATGATAATGATGATGGAAATATCATAGTTTACTGTGTGCGAGGTACTTCATAAAATGCCTGTTGCTTTGCATCTGATCTCCCCACCAGCTCTGTGGTAGGAAAGTCACACACACAAGAAACTGAGGCCAGAAGAGGTAGCTCCAGAGATGGTACAGTGTGATGTTCTTGATGTTTGGACTCAGAGGGGTTTGGCCTAGAGTTCCAGCTCAGCTCCTTCCTGGTTCTGTGGCCTTGGGGTGTCTTCTCATCTGCAGAAGCTGTCATCTAATCGTCTAATGTGGGAATAATAATCATGGCTCCATCATGAGGTTGCTCACGACCAAGAAGCCACAGGAAGGAAAAACACATATTAAGTGTTCAGTCATTGCCTGCCCACAAAGTCCAGGTGTTACCAGACCCTACCCACTGCCCTGTACTCAAGTCTCCTTCCCTTGAAATGGGAAGGCCCAATTACCTAAGCCTCTTGGGTCACCAACATCATGTCAACCAAAGCCATATTATCTTCATCTGTCTTGACTTGTCTTTATTTTGACAGCTAGATCATATGGTTTCTGGAGCCAGGGTCAACTCTGGGAGTCTCTGTAACCTTCACTGGATTTGGTTCTTAACATGCTCAACAACTATGTGTTGTTTGACTAACTCTGGAGAAAAGGAGTGTGGATGGAACATTAGAAAAAAAAAGCAAAGCAAAACAGAGAAGAAATATAAAGTCAAACAAGAGACAACTACAGGCCAATTTAATCATAAAAGCCAATCTTGCCAGGATCGCACTGAGGAGGAAGCAAGAGGAACAAAAGCGCTTATGAGATGGGCAGGAAGTGAGACAGCAAGGACAAGACTTGGGGAAAGAGACTGAAAGTCACGTAGATATTAGGAAAATGTTTACTTTTAGAGGAAGTATTCTCCAGCAATGCTGTTTCCTCTTTTATATGTATATATAGTTTAAAATTTCAGTAAGGAATGGACGATTGAAATAAGATTAAAAGGTCCCTGCTAACTCCAGAGTGTCTTAGACAGCCTGACGGGGACAGAATACTATGTCTGAGTCACTGAAAGACCATAAACAGTGCCCTTATTTTGGTCTACCCTGGACATCTTGGGATTTGCTCCCAGTTTGGACTTTACAAAAGAAGGAGCAGGAGAAAGTAGTCTACAGTGGAGAGAGAAGGAAAAAAGTCATCCCCCTTTCCATGCTCACCTCGCCAATTCCAGCCACTTCAGGTCACAGTGAAGAAGTCTCTGGGATGTCAGAGGGATTGGTCACACTCCACCTTACTGGTCCCTGGTTTCTCCTCAGGGAGTGTTTTCTGTGGGAGACTTCCTCCCCCCAGACTGTGAACTCCTTGAGAACAGAAACCCATCTTCCGCATCTCACTGCTGCGGAACAGGGGCACCATAAACATTTGTTGACTGAGATCTGTTTGTAGTGAACTGGACAAAAGACCATGACTTACGAGAGGTTGTATTAGATGTCCTGTTTCGGAGCTTCCACTGGGCCCTGCTTTTCGGCATCCTATCTCCAACCATGCACATGGTAGATCCCTCTCTTCCAGCCACATCCTCAGGAGCCCAGCCTGACTCCTTGTGTTTAAGGCAGGCGCAAAGTCAGTGCTAAGCAATTGTTCACTGAGTAAACTGACATAAACTCATCATGCTGTGGACCACCTAGGACTTCAACAGAGTTAGTTCTCCTGGGAATCATGGGCTTGTTCTTGGAAGTCAGAACAAGTCCTTGATGGCAGGATTTGATGTGTTCTCTTAAAACTATAATTAGATTCAATCCATGTCCTAGGCAGAACACAAGGATGCTTCTAGACATACCTGCAGTTAGGTTTCTTTTTATTTTTTAATTGAAAGAAAAAAAAAAAGAAATTCCCGCCTCCTCCCAGCCTCCCATTTCCCTCCCCCTCCTCCCACCCTTCTCCCCCTCCCCCCACTCCTCTCCTTCTCCCTCTCCAGTCCGAAGAGCAGTCAGGGTTCCCTGCCCTGTGGAAAGTCCAAGGTCCTCCCCCCTCCAACCAGGTCTAGGAAGGTGAACATCCATACTGGCTAGGCTCCCACAAAGCCAGAACATGAAGTAGGATCAAAACCCAGTGCCATTGTCTTTGGTTTCTCATCATCCCTCATTGTTCTCCATGTTCAGAGAGTCCGGTTTTTTCCCCTGCTTTTTCAGTCACAGTCCAGCTGGCCTTGGTGAGCTCCCAATAGATCAGCCCCACTCTCTCAGTGGGTGGGTGCACCCCTCGTGGTCCTGACTTCCTTGCTCATATTCTCCCTCCTTCTGCTCTCCATTGGGACCTTGGGAGTTCAGTCCGATGCTCCAGTGTGGGTCTCTGTCTCTATCTCCATCCATGCAGTTAGGTTTCTTAAGGGTATTTTTAAATTCTTAGTGCTCAGGGCACCTTTCATATCAGTTAATCTAGAATGTCTAGGAATGAGAGCTTGACATTGGTGATATTCAGAAGTCCCTCATAATCCCAAGAAATCCATGGTGACCTCAAGACCCTGTGTGATCCTCAACCAGAGATTTCTAAGAACCTCTAAATGGTCCCAAGGTCTTCAAGACACAAGATCCCTAGTGGTTCAGTCAATTTTGAGAACCATTGACTTGGGAAATGCATCTTTGTTATTGAAGTTGTTAGGTTCCCTAAACCACATGGTTATTAGGTATTCATAAGTCTCCACCATGATGTAAGTGGAGTTTTAACTACAAAGCATTTGTAAGGATGAAGCATCTAGTGTGAGGGCTGGAATGTGTTCAGTTCTTTTAATGTCTGTTGATACCCCTGAGAAGTAGGCTCGGGTGAGCATCTTCTCTTCAGCACAACCCCTTCCTCCTTTTTTCTGTGGGATTTTTCAGTATTGCAATCATTTTCTGCCATGCTAAACAATGAGCACCTCAAAGGCTTGAACCACAAGCAAAGTCAGTGTCTGACTCACAGTGGATGAGTGACATGTTGGTGATTTTGATGTGTCTATGCATTGTGTGACAGCCTTTTCATGAGGAGAAACAACACACACAGATACACACACACACACACACACACACACACACACACACACACACACACACATCTATTCCCCCTAGATAGGGAACCTGTGACAGAAAGTGCAGATATGATTTGAAGGGAAACTATCAGCTCAGGACCCCCAAGGCCAAGTACTCAGCACCAAGGAGATGTATTAACCCTAGAGGAACAGAGGGCAGGGATAAGAGACAAACACAGGAGACAGAGGATGAGGTAGAAGGGGAAGGGAACAAGGGAAAGGGGGCAGGGATATTTGTCCCAGAGGGTCAAAGGACTGGCTCTGGGTAGAGGGGAGACAGACATGTCACATAGGCAAATGACTGTTTATAAAGATATAGAGGGAAATCCCGTCCGAATGAGGTGTTTAATTTTAATTGAGCATTGTAACTAGGTGAGCCAAGGGGAGCTTTTGGTTACTGGACTTCCATACTTTGATAACTGGACCTTTGTAGTCAGCCTCAGGAGGAGAGATTGATAAATAAGGGAATAGGCCTTGGTGGGTAGCTTCAGGAATGTAAACTAACAGGCAGAGGGAGTGGGGGAGAAGGGCAAGGCAGGCCAGAGCTGTGCTCACCACGCTAGAGCTAGAGCTGGCTGGACTCCCTTCACCTCCAAAGTCTATCTTGGTGAATCAATGAGTTTTACTGTTGTTACTTACTGGAATGTGGGTGAGGGGTTACCTACTTGGGCAGAAATGACTCAAAGACATCTGCATCACCAAAGCCCACTCCAGCATGAGAGACAGCTTACAACAGCTGGAAAACTGGAGGCCACTGAACAGCCACAGGCAGCTCAGCAATTTGGGGAGTAAGTGCGCTTTCCAGGTGGCTCAGCCTGTCTGAGCCTCTTCCAGGCAGCTGAGCTGGTCTTTTGTTTCTGATAGACAGTTTGGTTGGTTTCTGATTCTTTTCAGGCTCTTTGTTGGTCTCTGGGTTTTCTGGACTTGTCTGAGAATGACTCTTTACTTCAGAGGAGAGAGAGGAGTCCAGTGCATCCGGTCAGCTTCAGGGACTTCCTAAAGCCATTTTGGGTTATTTACTTCCTGTCTTAACATGTTTCCCTGCAGGATGAAATGTTTCAGCCCCCTTTAAAATATCCCATTGTTCCACCTCCTTGTAAACAGCCTGTCCTAAAATAGCCCATTGTTTCGCTATCCTTTTATATCAGATGTCTTCACGACTTTCCCTTTAATGTCTGTAGGTCCTGCTGAGGGGAAATTGCTATGCAACACTGTGAAGCCTCTCATTAATTTATGATTAATCCAATGAACGATGGTGATGGCAGAAAGGTGCAGCAATGGCAAAGGAGCCAGCTAGGAGGAAAGAGTAGAAAATATACCCCACAAAAATGGAATTAAGATCAAAGGTGAAGAAGAAAAGGGAAAGAGATTGTATTTTTTTCTACTCACATAGTTCAGGGGTAGGCAAGTCATGCTGGGGGAAGTATGTGCTTAGATAACGCTGCAGGCTGGGCAGTTAGTTAGCTTCTCTAAGTACCATGTACTTTATATTATTTTTCTGCTAGGATATTTATTACAGTGAAATTAGTTTGCACACTATTACTTGAAAAATAGCTCTTTCCTCTTCCAAGCTTTTGTTCAAACAGGGTAAAACTCCTAGGGGAATCCATCTTTGTGTTCTAGTGTTTAGCACAGCACAACATATTGTAATATTGATAAATATTTACCAAGAGTCTTTATGATGTCTCACGGTTTTAAGTTCCTTCTGTTAGAAGCATCATCTTTGTTTCAAGATGGCTATGAAGGAAAGTTTCAGTGAGATATATCAGGATCTAATGTATGGCAGGCAGGTAGCATTTTAAAATTTAGCACTATGAGGGAGGGAAAAGACACATGAAGTTCCTGCTCTGCTCTGTTTTTTCTGCAACACCCTCAGGGAAAAGAGACAGTTGGAAGTGCGATATGTTGTAATCTTTTAGGAAAGGTAAAAGTTGGAGAATTCAAGAGATGCCATTAACTTCCTGGCCACCCTCCCCCCAAGTCACAAGAAACTCCAGCATCCACTCACAGGACTACTTGGCCACATACCAGGCAGCCAGGCCAGGTAAGCCAGGCCTTTAAAACTCATATTCCAATCAACCACCAGATGGCAACATAGACCCCACTGACCGACAGACCAGAGCTTTCTTCAGGATCTCTGAAAAGCTCAGGGGGAAAAGTGGTCTTAGTACTTGCCCTTCAAGCCTTGTAAATAAAGCTTTGAGATAGGCATCGTCCTTTCCATTTCCAACTACCTGTTGAAGCCTACCCTGGGGTCACTCTCGCCCTGGAAGGTCCTCATTCAGCATTTTCTCCAGAGCATCTAGGGTGTTCTTCTCACCACCATTCTCTTAACAACACCCTGTAGTAAGAGGCCACTAGTGTGTTCCCAGCCACCCTCCACCTGTTTGTTTCCTGGCCACCCAGACTTCCGAAATAACCACACAGAAACTGTATTAATTAAATTACTGCTTGGCCAATTACTTAGGTGTATTGATAGCTAGCTCTTACATCTAGAATTAAGCTATCTCCATTATTTTATATCTTACCATGAGGCTTGTGGTCTACTGGCAAGGTTTCAGCATGTCTTGTCTCTGGTGCCGGCTCCATGGCTTCTCCCTGATTCCTCTTCCTTTTTCCCAGCATTCAGTCCTCCCCTCCCCCACCTAGCTCTATTTTACACTATCATGGGCTCAAGATGGTTTCTTTATTAACCAATGGTATTCACAGCATACAGAGGGGAATCCCACATCACTCCCCCCCTTTTCTGTGTAAATAAGGAAGGGTTTAATTTTAACATAGAAAAATTACATACAACAAAACAGGTATCAAGCAAGAATTACAGTTATAATATTTATATCTACTTTATCTTTTATCATATCTAAGGAAAACTTTAACTATAAATTCTTCAACTCCATCAAAGACCCATAAGGATATAATATTACCTAAAAAAAACAGGAAGTGCATTGTAAGCTACTTCCAGAACTCAAGAATTGACAGAGACATTCTTCTGCATCCATCTTCAGCCTACAGGCCCATAGTATCTAGCTGACTTTTCCATAAAGCAGAAAATTTCAAAGGCAGGTACGCCTATATTGGCACTTTGTCAGTCACTTTCTTCTGTATCCTGCATAATGTCTGGCAGACTTTTTTATGAAGCAGGAACTCTGAAGGACTGTCTCACCTTTGGGCAAGTTCAGCAGTCATTTTTCTGTGGGTCCTGCATGTCCGGTTCACGCAGCATACCATCAAGCAGTCCAGGCAAGAGCAGTTTCTTGCCTAAATGGCTAACCAACTCCATAAGGAGCCTCTTTGATGTCCATCATCCTCTTGAAGTAATTGATGCTGCCAGGAGCAGATGTGTTTCATGCCATGAAAAGTCCTAAGTTCTTAAAACATTTAAGTGTTATATTCTGAAGGTCTCTGAAAGATTTAAAGAATCCTTATCTAACTGAATTATATATCTAGAAAACCTAACTAACATTACTACAAGCTTGACTATTGTAGATGACTGTCTATTAACCTATATTTTGTAATTATACATTACATTTACACAACGGTAATTTTAAAGAACTGACAAACACAATGCCTTAATCAGGAACAAAAACATGCAGATAACAAAATTGACCTTAAATTTGTATCACTAGAACAAGATCCATATCAATGTAAATCTATATAGCATATCCCCTTTAAATATAAACAAACATTTGTAAACAATATTTAGGAATATGGGTGTAGTTTTCTCCAAACTGCTTCCTACTGTTTATTGGGAGAAGTAATTTTCTGAGAAGTTTTCAAGGCAACCTTTCAGGGGGATCTTGGTCCATCAAACCACATTAGTCTGGAAAGATTCCACAGGTTCTCATCCTTTGTGGAAACAAAAGAAGAACCTCTTTTCCAAAGCAACATATTCTTAGATCCATATTTTGAGGACAAAATACCTTTTGAAGTATATATGTTGGTACTTAGCTCCTTCAGAGTCAAAAAATCCAAAGAAAACACAATATGCACAATCCAGACTCTCTTTTTTATATTCCATTTTATATGACTTTTCTTACTCTCTTACTTTTTAATATTTATTTTATTATCTTACTCCTTTAATCTATGACTGTTTGTACTGTCTCTTTAAATAATTTTTTTGTAAACCATTTAATTCTTTTTATAACTTTCTATACTCTTTCTTTTTTCTCCCAAGCCTATGCACATTTTTTTTTAAACACAGTGTGTCTCATTTAGAGGTCTTTTATGTCTGAATCTGTCCTACAATTTTTTCCTGTTCCATGTTTTAAAATGGCAAGCAGCTTTGTCGCAGCAGCCCTGGGTGCTGGCTTTGCTTCTTTCTGCTTTTCAAAATGATGGAAGTACCATTATCACCAGCTCTGGGACTTCCAGGTAAGAGGTGCGCTCACACAGACATTAAGGGCAACATTGAATAAATGGGACCTACTGAAACTGAGAAGCTTCTGTAAAGCAAAGGACACTGTCACTAAGACAAAAAGGCA
>NW_004949123.1:155082-186539 GCF_000317375.1 Microtus ochrogaster | reverse complement strand
AAAAAAAAGAAAAAAAAGAAAATCCCATAAAAAAAAAAAGAGGTGCGCTCACCACTTTAACCCCGAGAATGAGCGTGCAACACATAAACCTTTTTTATCTGAGCAATAGCTAAATCTGCCATGCAACACAGTGCGTGGTCTGGAAATATCTCTGCGTATGATGGCAGGAATCCACCATGCTCTCTTGACTGTGCATGCCTAGTAGACCTGATTCTACTGCCTGCCCAGGTGGGGAGTACTGAGCTATGGGTATGGTTTCAGCTACTTTGCTCCCGACCCTGAGTGGGTACACAAGCACCTGGGCCCACAAACTCAATTCAAGTGTTTGGCTTCCTGAAAGAGCCAGAGTTCGTGCTGGCAGCATGACCCAGGAAACTGGCATTTGAAACCTGATTTTTTTTTTTTTTGCTACTACTGCTGAATCAAGATGACCTCTCTTAAAGGAGCTGCAGCATGCCACCAGCTAAAAAAAAGTGCTGCTAAACTTCTTTTGGTGTGTGTCTAGAGTTCCTTTTCAAGCTTTCTCAGGTTTTATGTGGATATAGTTGACCACGTTGGAGTGCTAATTTGTTTGCGTGGAAGCTTAGGATTATCTTGTCTAATGGCTTGAATCCTTATTCTTTCATGCCCCAACATTGGCAGGGATTTGCCTCCTCTTCTGACTTGGCTCATGACAAGTTCACACATCCACAATCATCTACTGCCTTCCTCTTCTCTCATTTCTACAAGGAAAAACTCCACTGGAAGGTTTATAGTTTGACTCCGGATGGGGGCTCACTCTCCTTCCTCCCCCACGCTATCTTTCTTGGTAAGTGCTTACAGCTCAGTTTCAGGTTTCAGAGAACCTGTATGATGCTTTAACAGAAATCTTCAGGGGTTTCCTGCCATACAAACCTGGGAGAGAAGAAATAGATTTTTGTTTTCGGTCTTTTCTACCTCCCTGACCATACCCTGCATTCATCATATCCTTACTCGCTTCTGATGGGCTTAAAGGAGAAAGAAGCAAGTGTCTAAGTGACAGGGAAAAGGAGGAGATGTGACAAGCCTGAGGACAATCCTATATTCCCTGCCTCTGAGGTTCCCTGATGGTCAGGAAACAGCGAAGGGCATTATCAAAGCCAAATGCCCCAGAGGAATTGGAGTTTTATTATTTTGAAAATGCATGGTCTGGAAATATCTCTGTGTATGGTGGCAGGAATGTGCTTTTGATACTTACTAGAAAAACAGTTCCTTCCTTTCTTTTTTCCTCCCTCCCTCCATTCACTCCGTGTGTATTGAACACTGCTGGCCTGGCCTGTGGCCACTGGGAACTCAAACAAGATATGACCAAGTGCAGGTCTTCAGCCTGATGGGTGAGACAAGCCAGTAAACAATCAGTATGACTCAGGAGAAGTGCAGACTGCCATAAGGCCATGTGAAAGAGGAGAGGTGTCCATAGAAGAGCTCTGGAGTGGGCTTAGAAGAGGAGAGCTGGAGGACTGGGAGGAGACAGGGAGTTAGGTAGAGTTGGTAGAGAAACCATCGCTGTGAAAACGTGTAGGAACTTGAGTGAAGGAATTCATTACAATTGGAGCAAAACTGACAAAGGATGAAGTGAGGGGTATGGAGTGTAAGGGGGAGACAGATCTTCAGGGTCAGCATGGAAGGTCCTTCCAAGGTTATTTGGACTTGACTTTGCTGGAATGGAAACTTTAAGGAGTTTAAGCAAGTGGCAATCATGACTGCCTTTTTTTTTTTTTTTTTTTTTTTAAACCAAGGAAGATAACTCAGCTGCTGGAGGGCACGTGGCTCTGGTGGTGAGAGATTAGGAGTTGTTACAGATTCCTGATAGGCAAATAGATAGGGAAAGGGGACCACAGATAGATAACAAAGATGGTAAACTTCTGGCTTCTTCCTTATCCTCTGGACCTGAGGCAAAGGTCTGGCGTGCTTTTTCTCCTGCCAGAAGGGCACACCTAAAGGTTTACCAGTCTGACAACTTCAAGACTGGGCCCAGGAATCATTTACCCAAAGTTGTTGGCTCATCTATCAGCTTCTCTGTGTTTGTTCAAACTGACCAACCTTAAACTTAGGGGAACAAGACCCTTTGAAGATGACTACTCTCTCAGCTTGCCAGGAGGGGCTTGATTTCAGAGTCTGAGTTCTGTTTCAGCTCTGCAAAGAGGTTTTCTTTCTGTGTGTCTTGCTGAGTGTGCCCTGTTCATTTCCAGTAAGGCTTTCCTTCTGGCTGATAAGGTTGGCAGTGTCAGAGATTTCTCATGCTACTAGGTTGCTGCACACAAGATTTTTCCTGAACTTGAGTTCTTTAACTGACAGAGAAAACAAACCTGGTTAAGACACCTAGATTGTGACATTCTGATGGGGAAAGGGTTAATACTGGAGGTGGAAAGATTATTGTAGAGGTTCAGGCAAAGTCTGGCAAGCTTTCTTGTCAGGCTATGCTGGGACCACCAGTCCTCAAACAATGACCTGGAGACTTATTATTAATTATAAAGGCTTGGCTTTAGCTTAGGTTTTTCCCCAACTGACTCTTATAACTTAAGTTGTGTTTTTAAAATCTATGTTCTGCCATATGACTTGGTTACCTCTACTCTGTGCTGTGTGTCCAACCTCATCAGTATCTCTCTAGTGTCACATGCATGCCTAGATTCATCCCTTTCTTTTGTCCTTTCCCTGGAAATCCCACCTGTCTCTCTTGTATAGCTATCGGTCATTCAGCTATTAAATCAACCACAGTGACATATCTTCACACAGTATAAAGAAATATTTCTCAACAGCAGAAATCAGGTTATTAGTTGAGAAGAGATAGCACAGAGACAGAGTCTCAAAGCTTTACAATTCATACAGACTGACGGAGCCTTGGAGTTGTGATGTAGGATATCCTTCTGTATATGTATTGCTTTTATTGGTTGATGTTTGGGCCAATGGCTTAGCAGAGTAAATCTAGGTGGGAAATTAGAACAGAGATATATATAGAGAGTAGGTGGAGTCAAGGTGATACTATGTAGCTGCTGAAAGAGAAAGACACTCAGAACCTTTACCAATAGGCCACAGCCTCGTGGCGATACAAAGATCAATAGAAATGGGTTAATTCAAGATGTAAGAGCTAGTTAGAAATATGCCTGAGTCATTGGCCAAGCAATGTTGCAATTAATATGGTTTCTGTGTGATTATTTGGCTCTGGGTGGCCAGGAAATGAATGAGCAGTCTCCGACTACAGAGTTGATGGGATAGATAATTGGAAAATTCAGGGGTGTTTTGATATTTCTGCTTACAGATCAGAACAGGCCTAGGCTGAATCTGCAGGGAGATCTGGAAGTCAGTATAGACAAGGCCTCTGTGGCATGAAATTAATCAAGGCCTAGAAATAAGTATAAGATAAAGATATATGAGCATATCTGGGCCATGAAGAGAAGAAGAGATGTCAAAGGGAAAGAAAGGATGGGCACGATAAGGAGGAAGATCAGAGAGAGGGATGTATCCACTCAGATGGTGCTTTGCTGGAGTAACTATAGCAAAGGGTTATATGAGTTAGACAATTAGCAGAGGAACACTTAAAGCAGTGACTAAAGACTCTAAATTGTCTATTGGCAGGAATGGAAACAGGTAGAGATGGGTAGGCTGGGAAATGAGGGTGTTCTATGTGAGGACAGTACCAG
Organism: Microtus ochrogaster; assembly: GCF_000317375.1. Taxonomy (NCBI): domain Eukaryota; kingdom Metazoa; phylum Chordata; class Mammalia; order Rodentia; family Cricetidae; genus Microtus; species Microtus ochrogaster. The sequence goes on along the minus strand of NW_004949123.1, from coordinate 182,880 downwards.
CAAGACACCAGCAATCAAGTATGTAGAGTACGAGAAGCAGGAAAGCCTAAAGATTGGGCTGAAAGTTGATTGTAGAATTTCCAAGGAGTGACATGTCCGGATCTTGTAAGTCTAGGACATAAGATCAGTCTGTGAGCATCTGGGATGGAGAAGGTCAAGGGTGTTGGGTTGATCATACCCTGGCATCAAGATGATATCTGGATTCTAGGAGAAGCCTGTGGGGCAGATGCCAAGAGGTGAAAACGGAGACAGAAGGGGACAGCTATAAAAGTGGAAGAAAGAAGCTGTCATAGGAGGTGTGTGTTTTCATTGGAAGGCAGTGGCTTTGGGGAGAGCCATTTGAAAGGGCTCACAGCTTGTGAAGCCTGTAGAAGAGTGAGGTTTCCTTAACGTGAGGAACGTGGGGAACACAGTCAGGCATGTAAAGGTTCAGGTGCAGGAGGTGGGTCAAGAAGAGAGAACAGGCCGGGCGATAGTGGCGCACGCCTTTAATCCCAGTACTCGGGAGGCAGAGGCAGGCAGATATCTGGGAGTTCGAGGCCAGCCTGGTCTACAAGAACTAGTTCCGGGACAGGCACCAAAGCTACAGAGAAACCCTGTCTCGAAAAACAACAACAACAAAAAAAAAAAGAAGAAGAAGAAGAGAGACCAGACCAGCAGTGGGACAGAGGTGCCTTAAGCCATGTGGAAAGGGGGGGGGGCAAGCCAAACTTGTTGCAGGTACCAGGCCCTGGGGTGTTTCTAAGGGCCTCCCCTCCTCTCTAGCCCATCCTCCTTTCCCATGTCTCAGCTTCAACAACCCAAAGAAAAGTCCCTTCTGATGGCACTCCAGCCCTTCCTGCGGATGACGATGTCAGAGCTGCAGAAGCAATGCTGAGCCCACGTGGAAAGCGACTTAGACGCGCAGAACTCCGGACCATAGAAGACTTCTCAGGCTAGAATCCTCATTCTCTGCCCTCCCTGAAGCTTTGCTATGCTGAGCTTGAGGAAGGAGTGAGCAGCGCTGAGAGGAGGCCTTGCTATGGTCTGAACGCTGAAGCTGAGCAGGAGATGTCTGAGGAAGCCGCTTGTTTCAGGTCAGCCGTTGGCCAGCTGAGTTGGAGTGGCTTGACTGAGGACAGGCAGTCAGGAAGTGGCCATGTCAAAATGGAATGAGTCGGACGCTGTACTCTTTCTCTTCCAGCTCTCAGCAACAGCCCATTTACATAGACGTTACAGTTCATAGCAAGCTTGCTTTACAAGATCACCTTTTATTTGTTGGGTTAAAAACTCCATTTTCACCACATGCCCTTAGGGAATGCGTACCAAGTTCTACCAGCCCCATCTCCCACTGTGAGCAATAGCACTGAAGCAGAGTGGTGACTTCTAACCATAGAAGATAAAGTCTCCATAATTTGGTGGAAGACCGCTATGCAGGGAATTACAGGGAATACTGGGGGTGTCTTCTGGGTCCACTATGGTGTTGACGTGAGGATCTAGCCTTGGGTTCACACCAATGCTGTGCTTTTGTATGAGATTTGATTTGGTTTGGGATGAAGAATCTGCTTCTTAGCATTGGGTTAGCATCTACCCTGACTGCACAATGTGTTGGATCACTGAAAGTCTGGCTTGTCTATAAAGCTTTTTACTTATCTTTATATGTTGAATGCAGGACATCTCTTGTGAGTGGCTTATCTTCTGCAGCCAGTTTTACTGCCTAAGTACTCGGTGGGAATACAACATCCCAGGATGCCCCTGTACTGCATGCGGTGATTGTTGGGTGCTCTTGGTAGTCATAGCAATGTTCTCCCGAATTCTGCTTTACTAAAGTGGTTTTGAAGGGCTCAGCTTTTCCCAGGACCTTTGAATGATGAATCACATCCTGAGTCTAATAGTGGACAGATAAGTCCTGCAGCCAAGCCTGGACCTGTTCTTTGTCACCCAGCACCATCTGGGGGCCCTGTCTCAGGCGTGGCAGCTGGGACCGATCACTCGGCCACCAGGAGGCCTTCCCAGCTGGGACTTTCTGAGAACCTGTGCCAGAGAAGCCACATCTGTGACTCACTGCTCAAGGGGGAAAACCCAGCTGCTGGGCTCAACATCAGCCCCAGGAGCTACGGGGAAGGGTGAAGAGAAGATAGTCCACGTAGGCCTTCTCAGTTTCTATAGAAGATTGTCATATTTTCAGTTCCCTATTTCACAAAGGAAGTTGAGAGGAGGAACTTTCAGCCAAGAGTGGAGCTTGTGGTTGTGGAGGGTAAAGATTTAGGGCTGAGCAGCTGGAATTGCTCCCCTGACCCTCTGGAGCTCCACCCTCACATCTGGCCCACAGGTGACTGTCACCATGCTTCTAGTCTGCACGTGGTGTTTTCAGTTCGCTTCTGGCCCTCACAGGGAGCTACAGCCATGTTTAGAGTCTGCACATAGTACTTTATGATCACTGGAAGTTTTAGCCTCAGGAAATGGGACCCTTGGACCCATGGCAAACATCCTCCAAATATTAGGAAGGAGACACCAGGAAGAGAATGGAACTTGTTTCATAACTCAGAACATCGGATTCTTGGACCACGGATTATCTCCTCTGAGGGAATGTTTAGCCAGTGAGGCCTGCACGCCACGGATGTTAAAGGATGACCCCAGGGCAATCCCTGCAAGGATTCAAGGGACCAGGAAAGCTTTTCAGGGCCATGGTGGGAAGGGATGCGATGCTACTTTTCACCAGTGATGATCACTGCGGAGGCTAAGCTGCCTCTGTGTGGGTGGAGTAGAGAGGGCACTAAAGGCCTTCACCTAACCTGAGATAAATCCTCAGCTGCTAGCGAAGCCCAGTGACTTTGGTTTTAACGTCGGATGAGTCCCTGTGGCCTGGGACTCCCTTTTCATCTGCACATCTGTGAATGATAGGGTAATTTGGCAGACATGTGATCAGGCTGGAGTGTGTTGGAGCATGCCTGGAGTCGCGGGTCCAGAGAAGCAAAGTCTAGAGAAGAGAGGAGGAAGATAGTGTTGGAAGCCCTGCAGCCGCAAATGGCGGAACTGAAGCCAGTAGGTGGAAATCTTAGGGAGAAAAGTTGTGATTCATTAGCAACAAGTCTCTGATTGGACCAGGTGGGATCCTGGGCTCTAGAGCAGAGCCACAAAGCATAACTATTGGCAATCTGGCGCTCAGATGTGCTTAAAGGAGACTTTCAGTGTAGGCTTCCAGAGTGATTTTGAAAAATTGCCTTCATTTCTAATAGAAATTGAGAGATTTTGTATAAAAACACTTATTTCCAGACTTCCTTGAAAAAAAAAAACCATGAAAATCTGATCAACTAGCTTCATAATGTTTGTTCTGCTGGAAGATTCAGCATTCGTATACCCAAAGAGTCTGGGATGTTCTGGTGAAAGCTTCACCCCAAGCCCCTGGCATTTATATATCCAAAGAGTCTGGAATATTCAGTGGAAGCTCCATCTAAGCCCCCTCCACCATCTCTCTCCAAACCCTGCTGCATCTCAGAAAGTCTGCCAAATGATGACCTTGCACCCAGAGATGCTCAAGATCAGTCCCGCAGGGTATTTAAACTGCTTCCCGCCCCCCCCCCCAAAAAAAAAACAGACACTTGGTATTCTGATCTTCTTTTCCTGTCTCCTCTCTGGGGCTTGGAAAACCACCTGTGAGTGTTTTTGTCCATTAAATCTGGACTTTTTCTAACTTGGTTTGATTTGATCTGATTTGGACTGTTGCATCAGCAGAGAGGCTTATCATGGTGTAAAAACTTTTCAATGATATATACTAATAAATGGGAGCTGGGTGGTAGCTGCTTCCTCTACCCCTGTTCACCATAGGTTCTGCCTCTCTACACATACACTTGTTCAATATCAGGGAGGCCCAAATGTCTAGCCCCAGGAAATATTGTGCTTTTCCATCCTGTTCTAGGCAAAACTTTAGAGTGTGAGTTCTGGGATTACACTCAAAAACCATTAAATAAGGGAGCCAGCTTCCTTAGCCAGGTGTGGGATAACAACGTGAACCTTGGGTAGTAAAAGACTTTACAGGAAGGTGTAGCTCTGGCAGAGCCGCCTGGCAAGAGCTCCTTGGCTGCTATAGAGCTGTCCCTAGCCACCAGGAGTCTGTGAAATACATGGGCCATGAAGGAGTTCTCCTTGGACCCTTCTAAATGACCATGCCAACGGTCCTGGTGTAGGGCTGCTCTCTGATGCTCAATCAAATTATATTTGATCTGGAAGAAGACTTAGTAAGAAAGAGTCCGTTATCTATAGTAAGTTGCTTCCACTTGGGAACCTGTGGATGCTCACAGAGAGGTGGGGGATTCCAAGCACTAAGTGATGGGGGTGGAGTGGGGAGGGAACATCCTTTGTTTCTAGCTTTTCTGTGTCAGGGCTCTGTTCTGTTTACTAACAGCATTCTCTTCGCAGCTGGCATATGCTCAGAAGTCATCCTTCCAGGATGAACAGTCTGGAGGGATGTTAAATCCTCACTAATACCTTGGTCTGTGATGGAGTATTCCAGTATTTCAGGATGCCTTGGCCTTGGATCTGCTCCTGGGAGCAGCCTGGGTAGCATGAATGCTCTTTACATGGGTTGGGCACAGACTGATAAGAGAGAGATTTTGGTGGCTGGGTCCCACTGAAACCAAAAAGCTTTTTGCTGGAGTCACATGGCATAAGTGATATGATTCTGGGTCTTAAGCCCTGGTGTAATTCTTGGCTCTATGAGCAGAATATACTTTATGCATTTGGGATGCTGAGCCAAGAACAGACACATCTTTACTTTCAAGGAGCTGTTTTTTTTTGTTTGTTTGTTTGTTTTTGTTTTTCGAGACAGGGTTTCTCTGTAGCTTTGGTGCCTGTCCTGGAACTAGCTCTTGTAGACCAGGCTGGCCTCGAACTCCCAGAGATCTGCCCGCCTCTGCCTCCCGAGTGCTGGGATTAAAGGCGTGCACCACCACCGCCCAGCTCAAGGAGCTGTTTAAAGAGAGGAAGCAGAGTTGTGAGCACAGCAGTGCATGCCCTTGTCTACCAGATACTCAGAGCACAAGCTGGGCTGAGAATGGGCAGGATCATCAGGTCTGGAGGCCACAGAGAGGCAGATGGCCAAGGAGGTGCTTGGGAGTTGACGATGGTGCTGTAATGAGATGTGTACTCAGGGCAGGTGGCTAAAGTGAGGTGGGGCGATTGTACTCTGAATCTCTCTCCCCCTCTGCAGCTCCACTCTTGTATAATTCATTCCCCATTTCTTTACAATAACTATTGCCCTGCCGGGCGATGGTGGCGCACGCCTTTAATCCCAGCACTCGGGAGGCAGAGGCAGGCGGATCTCTGTGAGTTCGAGACCAGCCTGGTCTACAGAGCTAGTTCCAGGACAGGCTCCAAAGCCACAGAGAAACCCTGTCTCGAAAAACCAAAACAAACAAACAAACAAACAAACAAAAAAAAACAACAAAAAAAAAACTGTTGCCCTGAATGTTGCAGGATATTTGACTGCACCATGAAACCTGAGACAGTGCTAATAGAATCGACCTTAGATCAGGTGGTGGAGCCAGCAACTAGTTGACAGGAGTTAGCCTTAGAGAGGACAGAGAAGCCCGGAAGAGGGACAGAGAGATGCACAGGGAGGATTAGGGAGGGATTTGGCGTTTCTCAGTCTTTTTGCTTTGGGATGACTGGAGAGATGCTCTCTTCCTGGGTCTCTGGCCAAAAGGGAAGGTTAATTGGTTGTTTCTTAGCCTCTTTGAGCTAGCAGGTTTTCACCCCAGCATCTGACTCTCAAGTCTTTGTTGGTAAGTAGAACAGCAGAGACTTAGATTAAAAGCTACATTAGTGGCAGCAGCAGCGCTGGTGCCGTCCGACCAGGCTGTAACTTCTGAAGCAGGGCACTGACTGTAAGGCCACAGGACTGTTGATGGTAGTTAAAATATCGGTAGTTTCAGGTGCAACTGCTATGCTGATGGTGAAAAAAAAAATCAAACCTGACCCCTAACTATCACGGTATCCAGAGAACATCTGTCAGTACGAAGTCACACCTTGCTACATGTGCCTGCCATGTAGCTGGCCTGAAGCAGATGGAGCCACCGGAAGCCAGCACTAGTCTGGAGCCCACCTTTCTATGCATCATCCACTAGGCAAAATCCCAACTGACAGCCTAGCATATGAGATGGCAGTGTTCAGGCTTTGTGTCTGTGCATGAGTTGATTGCCCTTTTTGGAGACATTTTGCAGCCTCTCCTCTCTGGGTACCTGGCCTCATGGCTTTCCTATTGTACCTCTGTAGCTACTGTGTTAGCATCCAGCCATGTCTGATGGCTCTTGGCTTGGATATGAGTGGCTGAAGAACTGTTCAGACCGCTGACATTAAAGACATTAAAGTAGCGCAGGGAGGGTTGCTCATATTTCATAGCATGACCTCATTGACATATTTATTTGCTCTACTCCTTGTTATCCCAAATTAGTCACTCTGTAAAATCCCATTTTGACATTCAGATTTGACTTGCTTATATTCTGCTGAAGTGCTGCTTTGGGAGGGTGTGGATATGTATCAGGAGGCCAGGAAGAGCAGAGGCAGACAGAGATACTTTAAAAGGCCTGACTGGAGTACTGACTTAAACACAAAACTCTAGTTCATTCAAAAATGCGTGGCTCGCTTGCTGTGGCATAACTCTGGTTTAGACGTCAGAGGGGGAATAAAGTGGAGAGTACTGTCTTCGCGCAGGAAGTTTGGGTTGGGAAATCACAGCAAACCTTCAAACACAAGCTAAATAGCGGAATGCAAATGCAGAATGACCCTCGCTATGCTTCCTTGTGCACAAACAAGGTATCCAGAGAACATCTGTCAGTATATACCTGAACATCTGTATATACCTGGCCAAATGTGTAAAAACCAACCCAGCCTTTAAAGTTTGAGATTTGGATCACCAAAACCTACTTGTGGAATCTCTTCCTGTTGAACTTGGGTTTTCCTGTAGCATGGTGGTGGTACATGGGTGTAGGAAATGAATGCAAACAACTCTCCCGCACAAGCTGTTCAAGCTCATTAATGCCACAGTACTGGGAGCCGATTTGAATAGCTGCCATTACAAGATGGCATTTGGCCCCAGCCTCGCTTGATAGATAACTCCATATTAGGGTTGCAGTTCTTCCACCGGAAAACAGGATGAGTTGTTGTGATCTAGCTGCCCACACTTCCCCTGACCGGCAGGGGAACATCCTGGTCTGTAATTGACAGGGATGTTCCCCTGCTTTCTTTCCTGCTGGTGGGTCTCCAGAAAGGCAGTGAAAGTATCAAAGTATCAAAAGTTGCTAGGCAGACTCCCTATATAAGCAGCTATAGTTCAGGGCTCTGGGCCCCTTGCTTTCTGCTCTCCCTACAACCAAGAGGCTCCAATAAAGCGAGATTTGAGAAGAATCCTCGTCTGGTGGCTGTTCCTTCCTGCTGGCCAGGAAGTTCGCCGCACCACAGGACCTCTCGCTGCATCATTTTCTTCATCTGTAACACAGGAGCACAGCTGTTCAGAGGGTTGCTGAGAGACTTAAGGAGTTTAAGACATGGTCGTGCTTCAACAGAGCTTGACACATGGGTAGGACTTAAAAGAGAGGGGGACGCATAATGACCTCCCTTCCTCATGCTAGATCCTAAAGGATTTCACCTCCTCTCTGTAGTGCCACAAACTAACAACTGAGTCTTACATGTATGGGTCTTTAGTGGATATTTCAAATCAAGTCATGCCATTGTGCATAGGGCTACAAGGAACGCTCTCTAGTGTGTTGGAGAAGGGAGTATTGGGCTAGTCTGGATCCGAGTGGGAAGGCAGGGAAGTTTGGGTCTGAGACCAAAGTGGAGTCTAGCATGGTTGGAGCAGACTTGTGTGTCCATAGGACTGAGCTACCGAGTGAGTGGCATGCAAAGGCAGGCTTTTTTATTAATAGGCAGCTGAAGGCCAGTGACGATTTTCTGGACAAGGCAGTAATAAGAGATATAGGAAGCAGAATCATTTTGTATTTTAAAAGCAACAGAATATGGTGGGTGAGGAAAACGGAGGAATCAAAGATGACAGCATAGTTCAAGTCTATAGCATCTGCTAGAAAGGGCATGAGAGGACAGGGGAGAGAGAGAGAGAGAAGAAAAAGACTCTGCTTGGACAGCTTGCTTGTTAAATGTTAGTGATTATTCCTAGAGGCAGTGACTGGCAAGATTTTAAAAATGGAGGAGGCGATAAGAGGTAGGCTAAGGAAGGAAATGTGTGACAGCCCCAAAGAGTCAAAACATGAACATACACGCCATGACATGGGGAGAAATCGTAGAAGAGGACCGAAGGGTGAGACTTAGTGATGGGCATTGAAGGGAAGGCCAAACAAAGAGGAGCTGGAGGAAAATAGAAGGTAATAATTACCAACAAGACATGAGTCCAATGGCAAAGAAGCCAAAACCCAAATACAGCCAAGTAGGTAAAAGTCAATGAAAGGTTTCTGGCAGCCACTGTGACCTCTGCATGGGATTTTTAGGGAGGACAGAGTAAGGGTTTGGTAGTGGAGGGAAGAGAGAGCTCAAAGGATTGTGTGGAACCATAAGAGGTTTGAGGAATTAATGGGAGAGATGAGCTACTAAGATTACTTGGGTTGTCTATCGTCTTTTGCTTGAATTAAATTTGGAACTAGATAAAGAGGTTGGCTGCTTGCCAGAAGTAGGAAATTAAAAAACTAGATGTCAGCAGCAGGAGTGGAGAGCATGGGAGGACACATGCAAACACAGCCACTAAGAAAACGATGCCACAATACAGAATTTCCTAGATTTGAGCTACATAGAAGTCATTTAAATATTTTAACTTGGGGCTGGAGAAATGGCTCAGTAGTTAAGACTGGCTTCCTTTTCAGAGGACCTGGATTTGATTCCCAACACCACATGGTAGCTCACAATCACATGTAACTCCAGCCCCAGGGGAGCCTCTTTTGGCCTTCCCAGGCACCAGGCATACACATGGTGTGCAGATATATATGTAGTCAAAACACCCACACACTTGAATAAATAACATGAATTAAAAGTGTTGTTTTGGGGGAAACTGCTAGGCAAGTTTTCTACCCATGAGCTGAGTCTCCAATCCTCTTTTTGTAATTTGTTTTTAAATTTTGATATAGGGTTTCAATCAGTTGTTCAGGTTCACCTTGGGTTCATTCATAAACTAGACAGATCTTGGACTGGTGATACTCTTGCCTTAACTTCCAAGTAGCTGGAACTACAAGCCTGTACCACCAGGCTCAGGGGAAGCAGTTATTCAGTATCTAATACATTGAAAATGTTAGGTAGGCAGAGGTCATGAAAAATGGTCATATGAAAGCAGCGCCCTGTCGTCCAGTTGCTCGGCTAGGCCATCTGTAACCACAAGGCTTCCTGTGAGTGACTGACTCCTCTATTGCAGAGTCCCCAGATAACACCAGTAGAAACACTTTTCACGGCATTTGTGTTGTGTTGTATCTTATTTTATGTGTGCTTGTGTGTAGATGCATGGATGTGCTCCATGAATTGAATACTTTTCATTTGTTGCTATAAAATAATATGAGAGACTTGATGACACAAAGAAAAAAGGTTTGCTCCACTCATAGTTCTGAAATCTGGGAAGTTCAAGAGTGAGCCGCAGCCTCTGGTGATAATCCTTCTGCTGGTGGGACTCTCTATACAACCCCAAGGAGGCACAGAGTACCACAGGACAAGACAGAGCATCCTAGCTAGGGCTCTTCTTTCTATAAAGCCAGAGTCCCCTTAGACGAGTACTTCAGTCCCCTTTATCACCTTGTTTAATTGCAATTGTGCTCTAAAGGTCTCACCAAAGTACTCACTCCTAAGTATAGAGTCTGGTGAAGGTTTGGTCCTCTTGCTAACAAAAGACAGTAGTATCCACAAATAGAAACTATGACGTCACAAGTTGGACTTTCCAGTGTTTAAGTTCATCATGCAGCGGTATCATTCACCCATTTCTGACAGTCAGAACTGCTGCCTTTTCTCCAGTTTTATATCATCTTCTCCCCTCCCCACCCACACATGCATGTCTGTCATTTCCCAAGGGCCTCATTTTTCTTTTGTGTTCACACACGAGGACTAAATTCCATCATGCATTTTGTCCAGGCTGCTGTTCTTCTCTTCATTCACTCTTTATTTACTCCAAACAGATGAACCTTTTTAGGAAAAGCAGTCTGGAAGCTGATGATTGCAATCACATATGCATCCTCTCTCCCCAGCTCTTTCCTTTCATCCTTCATTGCTTTCTAGTTCGAGAAGCCCTTGCTATGCCCAAATGAGTTTTCGTTTGTTTGTTTTCTTCAACACTATCTAACACATGAGGCTTGTTTGGTGGTACTCCAGATGTGTGCACCACGGCTCTACTCCAGCAAAGTGATGGGAGGGTTATTTGGAGCCTGATTTTGGTACTGGCTCTTCACCCTGAACTTCCTTTATTATCACTTTCAGAGTATGGAGGGAAATTATACTAAACACCTCAGTCTCTGCCACAATCCAGGGTATTTAAAGTGCATTACAAAGTCCTTAAAATGACCTTGGATTAACCTTTATTTCCCCTGTACAAAAAATAAAGAATCTAGAATTGCTTATGTGAATTTACATGAGTCTCTAGTCCCCTTTCTTGAAAACACACAGACACAGACACACACACACAATCTCTCTCTCTCCTTCTGTTTCTGTGAAGTGCTAATTAATGAACAGATAGAATTGTTGAAAGTGTCACAATATGTGACTGAGACTAGCTGAAAACGGTGCAAATGATCAGCACTGAATCCCCCAGGAAAAATGGGGGAATTTTTGCATACAGGCGATAGCAATTAGGTTATTCTGCCTAAGCTGGCTCATCAGGTTTCATGGCCGAGTGATATCATTCCACAGTGCTGAGATGGCCCTGCAGTGTGAGTGAGCTGCTGTGTAAGAGCATGAGTCTGTGAAATGATGAATAAAGATCATCCCTTTATGCAGGTTGTCCTTAATAACATCTTTGGATATTTAAAATATGGGAAGAATTAATCTCTGTCTTATAAGTGGGTAGAGTTCTGGTCAATACTACTTTTTCTGATCTTCTGGAGCCAACCCAGGAGTAAGGAGTGTGCGGGAGGGTGGAGAATAGCGATTCTGGAATTAATATCTAAAAGGATATGCAGGGTGGAGGGGTAGTTGTTTTTAGGAGGATGCTAGGAGCATTCCGGCTTCTTAGAAGAAATTGTTGCTTCTCTACATACACATCATTTGTTTAGGATAGCGCTGTGGCTGAGCTATGGAGACGATGACCAAGAGGCACCTCTGGTGGTCTCCTTGCGTCATGAGGAGGGGCATCCTTCATGAAACCATCCTTTGTTTCCCAGCTCATTACTCACCTCAAATTATTCTCAAAAAAGAAAGAAAGTCAGAAAGAAGGAAGGAAATTGTTCTCTCTACGCTGTCTCATTTCACCTGTGATCACATGTCATTTAGGCTTCCTCCATTTCCTTTCCTTTATTTACTATTTCTTACTTAGTCGGCCCCACTCTTCGAAAGCTGAGGTAATGGTTTTGTTGTCATGGCAACCATCTTGCCCCTACCTCTTTCCCATTTCTCAACAGCTTTTCTACATTTTAATAAAAATCACTATTTTTAGTGCACAAAGCTGCAGTCCCTTCCATCACAGCTCTGCCAGGGAGGGTTCTTGTCTGACCAGAATACTAATGATTCAAACGTGGCTTCTAGCTGGGGAATGAGGGAGCCCTCCTAACAATCACTTCAGTAGACATCTGTGCTTCCAGGCATCATTTAAACACACGCACAGAATGTGACCTGTGTGTATAAAGATGCATACACATATAGTGACAGAGCTGAAACTCAAGTCTTGTAAAACATGCCATGCTGGTTATACTAAAATAATCCTGGTGCATGTGGTGGGACGGAGAGACGTGAAACGTGGTGTTTTGGGCTTTATTACACTGATGGAGGAAACTAAGCTCCTGAGTTCTAACTGTGTTTAGTTGAGATGTCACATCCAGCTCATTAGGAATATCTGGGCGATTTGCAACACTGAATGTAGACAGAAGACAACACAAAACAAGGGCAGAACACAAGCATCACTGTGTATAGACTCTGTCTTCTGCTTTTCTCTGTCTACAATTCCTCCCTCATAGGACTGTGTGTGCATGCGCGCGCACGTGTGTGTGTGTGTGTGTGTGTGCGCGCATATGTATGGAAGTTGGGGATTTAGGTCAGTTGTCTTCCTCAATCACCCTCTATATTACTTTTTGAGACTTTGTCTCTCACTATATCTGGAACTTGTCAATTTGACTAGATTGGCTGGCCAGTAAGTCCCAGGGATCCTCCCATTTCTGATTCCTCATTACTTTGAATATAGGTGGATGTTTCTGTTCCTGATTTTATGTGGGTGATGGATGCAGAGCCCATGTCCCCACATTTGTGTAGCGAGCACTCTATTGACTGATCTGTCTTCCCAACGCCTTTCAGGACTGCTGAGAAAAGCAGAGTGCTATATCTTAAGTGCTTGGTGGTGACATAACTTCATGATTTTTATATTCCAGCTCAGTTACGGCCTCATGACTAGGAAGGGGTCATTTACCTTTTCCAAATATCAGTTTTTAAATCTCTAAAATGAAAATGGTGGTGATAGGATCTGTATTTTAGTGTTGTTTTGAGACTCCAGTAAGTTAATATAGGTAAGGTCTTACAACGGTGTTTTCTTTGACTATAGGCATGTGATAAATAAGAATTATTAATTTAGAAGTTCACTCCAATCCAGAAAGACTATATCAATGCTGAGACTTTGCTAGGCTTTGCAGCTACAGTGGTAAGTCAGATGAAAAAGAGTTGGTAGGGGCCATTTGATTATGGAATGAGAGACATCTAGTCTGCTTTGAGATGTAGAATCCAATTGTAAAAATTGAAAAAATTGTTGATATGAGTTTTAGCAGCTAACAGTAATGATGATGGATAATGGCTGTGCTCACTTCTGAATTACTAAATGAGCTAAAGGGCCAGGCTATAAGATGAGAGAGTTAGCTGTCTGATAGATGGAAGCAGCAACTTTTCAATTCTTAAAGTGTACTCATGAACATATTCCTTTATCACCATATTTTGGGACTTTATGAAATCATATTTGTGCAAGAGTAAGCCAGGTTACTTGGGAGTAGCCTACTTTGTGTTTAGACTCAGCCTAGCAGCTCACAGGAGGAAGGGCTAGGTGAGACTCACAGCGGCAGTCAGCTAGTGGGGATTCTTACCCTTTCACGTGCTTATAATCATTTTGGAGAATTTATTAAAATTCTACTTGTGATTCGGTGGACTGGGGGCAGAGCCTGTAACTCTGAATGTCTAGAAAGCACATACGCAGAGCTGACTCTTTGACCCCCAGGTACCAGAGTGTATCAAAATTATGAGCATTTTTTTTTATTATTTAAGAATTTGTGCAGTGTGTTCTAATTATAAGCTCCCTTCCCCCAAATTCCTTCCAGATCAGCCCCACTTCTATACCCACCTAATTTTATGTTCTATTTTTTTTTAACCCAGAAAATCCAGTTTGTGTTGTGTATGTATAGTCTTGGGTGTGTGACCTTCCAATGGAACTTGGATAACTTACCAGGGGCTACACTCTTAAGGAAAATTAATTGTTCTCCCAGAAGTCATCAGTTACCAAGAGAGTCCTTGGCTAAGAATGAAATTTTGTGTCCATTTGTCTTCTCCATACTGGGGTTTGGTCTGACTGGAGCTGTCACAACCATTGTGAGTTCAGTCACATGTACAAGTGCCTTGGCTCTTACTATCTTCTGTTCCTTCTTCCACAATGATCCCTGGGCCTTGCGAGGAGGGGGAGTGATATAGATCTTCCATTTATATCACTGAGTACTGGTTAGTCTCCTATTCTCTGCTCTTTCGTCAGTTGTGATCTTTTGAGGACAGTTCTTCCTAAAGACATTTTTGTACTCCAGCATGGGTTGGGAGGAGGGGAATCTCGTTTCCTATTCTGAAGCAAAGCTAGAATTACCCAACATGAACAGATCCAGACACGCAGGAGAGAAGGAGATTATGAATGATAATTGGGAGCTAGAAGCCTGTTCTTTTTCTGAGGTTTTGACAAGAGAAGTCATGGAGCCTATATAAAATCTTTGGGGGGTGGATAAAGCTCCGAGATGTCTGAATTATGAAAGGGCTTTTCTTCCACTGCTCACTCTATTTTGTTCTTAACACTCAGAATCTAACAAGATTACTATTCTTTTCTGATTGTTGCTAAGGCTTTTTGGGGGGTGGTGGTGTTTGATTTAGTGAGACTATTTAAAAAAAACACGATGCTTGGACCAAAATACAAGTGAAGTCGAGCCAAATGAAGACTTGATTATTAAAATATTATCTTGAGAATTTTAGTTCCATTTAAAAGAAATGCTTTCCCACGATAGATCTCTGACAAGCTTTTATTTCAGTGAGTTTTGTTAAGAAGAAAAACAGCAGATGAAACTCTGGCCATGCTTTTGACAGCTAACAATAATGGCGATATACAACAGCTGTAAGCTCACTTCTGCATTGCCAGAGGAATGATAGGCTTGGTTAGAAGATGGGAGGGTTAGCTGTTTGATAGGATGAATCAGCCTGTGACTACTAATTATGAGTCATGTGACTTAAAAGTCCCGGTAGCTGTGAGCTTCTCTTGGAGGGATGGGCAAATTGTGAAGAAATATGGTAAATTAGAGGAAATGTAACGTAGACTTCCTCTCTGAACGTTAGGTTGACTGTGATTCAAAGAGTGTGGTAAGAGTTCTACATGTGCTCCTTTCATTAGAGAGGCTATTTCAGTTTAGATCGCGAGCCATGTAATCTGTTTCTGATGGCACAAGGAAGCATTCATTCTAGCTATTCTAGTGCATAAAAGTTGTCTTGTCTCCAGATTCTAAACCAGTTCAATATCCTCTATCATAGAGACTCACAACCTGAGATATGTTGTTGCCAGTTAAGGAGTAATTGCTGACAGTAATGCCTTTGATGATGCCAGTTCATTTCACAATGCAGGCCGGGAATGGGAGAACGTGACAGGTTGTACAAGAATGTACATTTGAAGATGGCAAAGTTTGCTGCAGTATTGGGGGGATCCCAGGTGTCCACGGGGATGTCCCCAGCTAGATCCCTGGGCAGCAGAGCAGAGGGTGCCTGAACTGGCCTTGCCCCACTATCACTGATGATTATCTCGAATATCACCATAGAATCTTCATCCGGTGATGGATGGAGATAGAAACAGAGACCCTCATCAAAGCAACGGACTGAGCCCCCAAGGTCCAGTTGAAGAGCAGAAGGAGGGAGAAGATGAGCAAGGGAGTCTGGACCGCGAGGGGTTGAGACAGTGTGCCTGTTCTAATGGGAGCTCACCAAAGCCAGCTGGACAGGGACTGAATGAGCATGCGATCAAACTGGACTCTCTGAATGTGGCTGACAATGAGGGCTGACTGAGAAGTCATTGATAAAGGCACTGGGACTTGTTTCTACTGCATGTACTGGCTTTTTGGGACACTAGTCTATTTGGATGCAAAGCTTCCTAGGCCTGGATGTAGGGGGGAGGGCCTTGGACTGCCCACAGCGCAGGGTTCCCTGCCCTCTCTTAAGGAGGGAGGGAGAGAAGGGGGTGAGTAAGGTAGCAGGAGGGGAATGGGAAGAGTGGAGGAAGTGGAAATTTTTGAATGGAAAAAAAAATAAAAAAATTGAAAAAAAAAAAGTTCGAACTGAAACCACTTAACTGGATTCCAGATGAAAGGCTCCTTAGTTGCCAGATGCCCACTAAAAGAGACAAGAAGAGATTTATCTGAGAATACCACGGCCTATCCTTAGGAGGAGCTTTGCCCCTCCTGAACTTCTGGGAGCCTATTGGAGTAGCCACCTCACAATTTATCATTAAACAAATCCTCATCAGCAGTTCGATTCCATCTCTCTCCGTGACCCTCCACCTCCCACGTCACGGGCCTGAAAGATTTGAGATGCATAGGATGTTGAGACCTGTTTGCAGTCCTCATGGTTAGTATTTTCTTCCCAAAATCTAGATTCTTTATTAATGTGGATAGAAAAAAACCCAATTTTCAGATTTGTGGAGCTGTTTGCTTTGAATTTACTTTACCAGCAACCAACGTCTTATTCTGTCACTTTTTCTTTTAGTAGTATGTATTTGCACACATCAACAGCGTTAAGCGAGGAGCTTCAGTACATATATATGATGCCCCATCCAGTCTCCCTGTGTACTCTGCTCCCAATCTTCCCAGCCTCTATTTATCAGGAGTCTATATTCAGGTTGGCTATTTTGTGGAGCTTCCACGTAGGAGAGAGAACACACTGTGCCTGTCCTTTTCTGTCTTGTCTGTCTCAGTTAAGGTTCCCTAGGGCCACCGGTTTCATTGCACAGTGTGTACATACAGTTAGTACATTCTCTTTGTCTTTTATCTGCCCGTGGACACTGGGCTGATTGCATAACTTAGCTACTGTGACTAGTATTGCAGCAGACATGGGAGAGGAGGCATCTCTTCCATATGCTGACTACGTTCCCTTTGGATATGCATCTAGACGTGGGTTAATTGGGCCGTGTGGTAGATCTAGTTTCAGTGTTTTGAGGAGCCTCAGTACAGGTCTCCAGTAAACGATCTTACATTCTCACGGTCAGTGTCTCATTTTTCTTCACATCCTTGCCAGCATTTGCCGTTTTATGTTTGGTGCTTGCAGCCTCACGTAGGCTAATTTCCAGTATATTCCACAGGAGTGAGAGAAGGAGTGTCTATTTTGAACTGAAAGCCAGTTTGACTAGGTTCTATAGAGAAATCAGTGGCTGAATCCTTTACAGTTTAAACGCAAGAGCTCTTATCTGAGCAGAATACTTCAAAGGATTGGAGATTAAAGTATGAAGTCTAGAAACTCCTGGAAATGTTTAAATATTGATGTTAAAATTACACTTGAGATAGAACCTGATTTTCTGTTTCTAAGCCAGAAAGCTTACAAGAAGGACCCTGAAGGTTTCTGGAATAACAAACTGCCCCTTTGTCAGGAACTGCATGAGGTTAAGTGTGAGTGACTAGAAAGAACAAGTCAATTTCCTCAGTACTGTTCATGTTTTAAGATTAAGAGAAAACATTTCCAAAAGAGAGATGCTTGGAGTTTTATTAAATCCAAATGCTGCAGTAGTTTGAAACATTTTTAAAAAGTTTTCTACTGCTCAATGATTACCATCTATTGATTTATTTCGTTTTCTATTCATGTGCTCTCTATGACAGTGTTTTGTAGTCTAGACTGGTCTCAAACTCCCTTTGTAGTTGAGGATGACTTTGAATTCTGATCCTCCAGCCTCTACTTCTCAAGTGCTTGGATTAAGAGCAGGTGCCACCATGCTGAGCTAAAGATTACTTTATTTTTATCTATCATCTATCTACTTTTATTTATTTTTGCTTTTTTTTTCGAGAACAAATAAAGATTATTTTAGAAAGTATTACTGTGCCAGGTGTGGTGGATTGTGAACAGGTTCATGTAGTATTGTGTTCTATGATAATATTTAATGTTTGTTACAATTATTACTGATACATACTGTCCATTTGTATGCAATTCAGGCTTTTATGATTTCAGTCAAGTGTATAATAAATATGAAGTATTTTTCAAATTAACAAAACAAAAGGTTTTTTTTCCAACACTGAGACAATCATCTAGTTTCCTTAGACTGTATTTGCCTTACCAATCTAGTGTTGGAAACATCAGTGTGCAGCAGTTTTTGTAACTGCACTAGTTTTAGCTCCAGCTACAAAGAGCTAGAATCCCGTCCCTACCCTCATTTGCCTCTCTTAGTCTTTTGCACTTATCCATCTTGCCTTATCCCTTCTCTTATTTCTTATTTTCTATTCCTCCTTCCTCATAGTACCTGAACCTGCCTGCTACAGAACTTGCCACTATGCCAGGATTAGAGGACTTGTCTTTTGTGATTCTACAAATTGTTGATCGCAGAAGTACCTCTTTCCAGTGTAGTAGTATTCATTCAGCAAGTGTTTACTGGACGTCCCCTGTGGGTCAGGCACTGTGAACCCAAAGATGACTAGGTGAGGCCGCTTACAAGTTCCGTATTTTGTAGAGGAGTCAAAAGAATAGATGAGTCTATTTTGTGTTAAGTTCAACAACAGTCTATTGGGGGCACAGCAGAGGGACGCTTAACAACTCTTCCTAGAGAAGGTGCCAGATATTTGGGGATATTAGTTGTCACTTCACTGAGTCTAACAGTGTGGGTGGGGACAATGAAAGATGTGACTAACTCTGGGCTATAGGATCAGTAAATGTGATGACATATCACATTTGAGTGCTCCACGAGCATTTTTGGCCTTTATTCTAAAATGATAAAGAGTCTTTGAAATATTTTAGCTAAGAAGATTATTACATTTATGATAGAAAGAGCTTACATTGTCCATAGTATGAAAAATTCAGGCAACTTCTACAGACATGGGCAAGAAATCACAGGTGCAGAAGCAATTCAGAGGTGGAGGTGGTGGCAAAAGTCACAGAGTGAATTGTTGTGAAGAGTGAGGGAAAGGCCTGAGGTTAACTGATCCCATGTTTCTAAGCAGTAGTCTGATTTTTCAAGGTCATAGGATGGGTTGTTGAGTGTATGGCGCTCTCAGCTTGAACATGCTAAGTTTGAAAACTTTTCATAGCTTAGCCACCACCCCGGATGATACTTCTACCAAGGAGATTAATAGACAAAAAATAAGTTATCAATGAGGGGCAGAAAATCTCATGGAGCTGGTCAGTATCATCATGGCTTTTTAGGTTATATGAATCTCATAGACCCAGATGGCAGTGAGCACAGTTTGGTGTCCCTCTAACTGGAAAATTTGCACTGGAAAATTATAGCTACTTTTCAGCTTTCTCCTAGGTAATAGTGCTGGGCTTAATGTTTCCTTCATTTTTCTCTTGGCATGGTGGTCTGATACAACTCCCAATGACTTTGGAATTCCTTTTTCTATCCCTAAGTCTCCATTCTGAGTTCTAAGGAGAAAGGATCTAGGTTGCTCAGGCAATGAAGGGTGGACAGAAAAATAATGAGATGATGTGAGTTTTAGGGCTGTCCCAGGTTATCTACGAAAGGAATGTGAGCAGGACTTGTGATTGGCTGCCAGAACGACCAACACCGGAAGTGCTGCGAGATGGCGAGAGTAGCAGCCGTTGGTGTGTGATCCGGGGCAGAGGTAGTAGTTATGGGAAAGGGTTAAAATGAAGGTGATGGGGGAGATTATAGAGACAGGAGCTAGACTCTGAAAGGATCAGACACTTGGGGAGCAGCAGCACTTAAGAGGTGACAAAAGGAAGATAAATAAAGAGTGACCGAGAAGGCATGGAAAGAGATGAAGTGCCAAGACCTAGAAGGAAAGAGGTGCCAGTCAATAGTGTCAGTTCTACAGAGATCAGGGGAGGTGGAGAGCTCATGTACGGCAAGGAAAGGAGTCTGGAGGAAATGTTCCGTGATGAGGTGGAGACAGAAACCAGACACAGTGGGATGACTGATTTGTGGCAAGGAGACGGAAATAATTATAGTGTATCACTATCTCTACTTATTCTAGTCTTAATGTTTGCTTACATGCCTGTGGGGTTGTGTGTGTGTGTGTGTGTGTGTGTGTGTGTGTGTGTGTATTTGAAGTTTACTTGAACCACAGGATAGATACAAGGTCCCATGAATATGTACTCAGTCACTATGAACATCTGGAGTAACTCTGCGGTGAACCAAGAAGGACCCTTTCACCTGGCCTATATATACCACATAGAGTGTATTTTTGGAGGACTGTTTGCTAGGTCCTTTCTTGGCTACAGCAAATGCTGATGGCTTAGTTTGACAGTGCATAGCATTCTTGCTGGCATAAATATGCCCAGAGGGACAAGCATATTAAAATCACAAATTCATTACTTCCTTGAGAGTAAAACACATAGCATTCTAACAGTCTTATAAACTGCTTCCAGGAATTATAAGACAAAATTAATTCTGCCTCAAAAATTGCTTCCACATTTATGAATGCCATTCCTCTCTCCCAATTATTCCCATCTCCACTGCCACAAACAAAAAGTCATTTTCTTCTGCCTGGATCCCAAGCTTCTCTAGATTTGACACTAAATCCTTAAAAGTGTAATTATCACCTCGTGGTCCAACTTTTAGATTCCAGACAGTATCTCCAAGATGCCATTTAGCCTCCAATTATTTGTAGATTCAGTTTATGTGGAAATAGCCACTTGTTTCCATGGTTAGCATAATGGGTTTACATTACACACGTAACACTGAAGGTTATTGAGCGTGCTTGTGAACCCCCGTGTTTACATCTTCATAGAAAGCCATTTCATATGCCAAATGGACCAGGCATAGACTCTGCCATCTGCTCATTTTCTTAATTATCGGTTTTGAAATCATATCTCTGGACTATTTACTTTTCTCTTTCTCTTACTCCATTTAAAACAAATGGAAACGACAACAAACTCTTCCCTCAGACTTCACTGGCTTTAAATTTTAGCAGGATATTGCCATTTGGTTTTAGCCTGACTCCTTGGTTTTCACGACCGTCTTCTTCCATTATTCAAGCCAGGTATCATTTAGAGTGAAGAAAAAGGGACAATTTTAAAACAGAATGAAGTAGCCTTCCTTTTGGCTGTGACTAGTGAAACCTCTAACTAGGTTAGGGGAGAAAGGCACAAGAGTGATAAAAACTAAGACCAGAAAATGAGACGATGTTCTAGTGGCCCTAAGTTACAGAGGTGTGCAGCACCATGTATGAGCTAACTTTTAATGTTGAAGTCAAACAAACAAACAAACACACACACACATGGATTATCTTAGTTCAGACTCTACCTACAACCCCTTGGAAACAACTTTAAAAATTCTGTTCTATGTAATTAAACAAATGGTGGCTCATGGAGTTGGCCATTAGAATTGTACAGGCAGAAGGCTTAAGACAAAGTTACTCCTTACAGAAAATGGAAGCTTAGAAATAGATACTTCTTTACAGCCAATCACCACACATGTAAGGCTGTTTGAATCTCTACTTGTTTATGCCTGTTTTAGATAAAATAAGATTCCAGATGGAAACTAGAGGCCTGTTTTGATGATGTCGTCTTTGCTGACATTCCAAAGGCACAGACACACGGGAGGAGCTGCTGTTAGAAAAAGAATGAAAATCGACATTGCTGGGCACAAAATGATTGCAATAGCTAGGTGCTTGCTGGATATTAGACTCTGTAAAAACATAAACAACACAAAACACTGGAGATATAGAGAGACTGCATAGTGAAAATAAAATGTCCTGAACATTTTACGGTTCTGGGTATTAATAATTATTCTCCTAATCTACAAACTTTGGAATATCTGGCTATCTATAATCCATCTGATAAAAGTAGAGTCATCAACACACTGCCCATAATACCTCCACACTGTTTTGAACAGGGCAGTACATAGATGAACAGGATTACTATTTTTAAATGAAGTAATGTCATCATTTACTCTATGACTGGAATAAGATAAAGGCTCAGCATTATTGTTAATCTTTTATTTTTCTTTGAGACTTCATTGGGATTCTAGAACTGTAAGACCAGGCAATGGAACAGCATCTAGGGAATGTTAGAAGCCTTTGCTGTAAGGGAGGATAAGTGATAGATGATCCAAAGGCAGCTGATGCTGGAACTGTTGACAAGAGCTTAGCTTTTGATGTTTCTTCTGGAAAATCAAAATAAAGAAATAAAGTGGAAGAAGGGAAGGTGGAGGAAGGGAAGATCGGAGAGAGAGGGGTATGAGAAGAGAGGAAACAAACAGTCATTTGGAATTATTACTGCAACAGAACATTTCCAGGTGTTTTATTGGATTATGTTTTTAACATTTGCAATAAACATTTCCAGTCCAATGACAAATTAAAAAAGTCATCACAAGAAAATATCACACAATCAAAACTCACAGGTATTTACTTAACAAAAGGCCCTAAATTAAGCAGCGAACATGGCATAAAAATTTAACTTTGCATTACTACATGGTAACTTGACCTAACTCAACGTCAAAAGAAAATGAATATAAAAATATAAAATGCATGTTTGATTTGACATTGTAGTTAGAATACCATTGTTATTAAGAATAAATATTACTTCATTTCATACAAAATAATACTTGGGTTGACTTACCTACTCGATGGGGAAAACTGAAGTCAATGTTAGGAAATATTAAATGCCAGTATAATAACACATTTTCTTTAACTATTCACAGTTAACACTGCATTGCACAAAGAAGTACAGAACGAATCACAGACTGTTGATTTACAAGGGTAAGCAGTACTAGTGGCTACCTGATACTTGAGAACAAAAATGGGGTATTGGTCATGGGTTGAAACATGACTGTTCTTCATATTCAAACCGAGAAGTCATTGGTTGTCATGTAAGTGGGGAAAATCCTTAAGTATATCATTAAATGAGTGGAAAGCTTACCAGTAATTGAACTATGGCTAATATTAACAAACTGCTACCTACGACTTAATAATCCAGTACTTCTACATCGTTACTGAAAAGGATAGTTTCTCTAGAATATACACACCCTCCCAACCCCCTTCTCTCGTTTTCTCCAGTCATACACAAACTAAAAGCTAAAAAATGATTGCTATGGGGCCTAGTTTTTTTTCCCTTTGAGTCAGAACAGCTGCAATTTCTCTAGTTGCTTTGAAAAACTGTTCCGAAATTAGCTGTTATGATGGGCTTTTAAAAAAGCAAGTAAAAGAGATCGATGAAGAGCAATTTTGTTTGGCATGGTGGCATTAAATGGATATGAGGGTGTATGACTTGTGTGTGGGGACTTATGTTTTAGTTGATAAAATCCTTGGGTATTACAGTAGGTAGACAGAGGTTGGAAGTTATCTAAGAAGGTCTAACACAATCCCAATGACTCCTTTTCCCTACAACATTAAAATTTCAACACATCTTTTGAAGTTTAAGTTTGAAATACAATGCAGCGAGAGAGAACACACACATGCCAGGTGACAAGTGCAAAGAGAATGACATTTAGAGTCACTTATGGGCACATGGTCTATGGTAAGTCACGTGACTCTTTAACACCTTGACTGTTCTATCTCTAAACTCTAGATACTATTAGTAATTCATGTGGGCAGTGCTTTAGAAATGAAATAGAATATGTTGATGGTCTTTGCAATGCATAAGTATTTATGTAAACGAACACGTGTAGACTCCAAGAAACACTACATACACTGCTTGCTTTCCTTTGTATGTGGTATATATTATATGTTACACCTATAATATATAAGCTTAAAAAAACCCCACAAATGACAGCATTTATGGGGTAGTCCCCGAAGGAGTCTATACAGTTCTCTCACAGTTGAAAAAGAGGATATTCCTATTTGGTTTAATGTCACACAATTTTATGGCATTTAAGAAAAACACTTTGACATTTTAACTAAATACTTAACCTCCCCACCCCACCCCCCAGCATGAAACAATCACACCATAGAAACAATTTACCAGAAGAGGAACACTGTGGTTTGTTCACAAATGGTTGAAGATACAGTATTAACACGGTATGCTTGAATCACCACTTAGCACATTTTATCAACTTAAAAAGAAAAACAAAACTAACGAAATCGTTCCTCAAGATCACGGACACGATCACATATGCAAGAGACCAAACTACACCTATGATGAAACTTGAGTTCACAAAACTAAAATGATCAGATTAGATGCTTTAGCTAATATCTCCACTAGTCAAAATATACATTTCCTATTATGACCGAGGCATCTCAAACCTGCCCCTTTCTGAATGGGAAGGAAATAGGACTAACTTTCTGGACAAAGGATCTCAGTATGACAAAAATATTTCCGTTATTCAATGGACCATTCCCATTTTAATACGTTTTCTAGTGTCTGACTCTGGCATTCTTCTAACCTATTTCTTCCTTCACTAAAGTCAGTCACCAGAAAATACTCCCATTTTTAATGGGCATCGTCACCTGTCATCTTTGTTGTGCAAAAAGATATAACCCTTCTTTCCTCAATTGTCCACTAATGCCAAACAGAAGTGTTTGGGTATCCCTGAATGTTTTTCTCACTCCTGAGCAATACAAATTACAGTAAGGCTCCATTGGGCCTCCTTTGTATTAAAAAAATTTACAAAATTTATGAATATTCTTTTATATTATAGTTATAGTTTCTGGGACCAAGAGGGCATTAACTTTTAAATGTGACAAAAATTGTATCTTACAGTCAGCTATAGTTCACTGGTATGCCAAAATATTTGATTATTAAATTACAACGAGTTGTGGAGAGTAACTTGAAAAGACATTTGTTTAGGAAATGAATTCAACATTAAAAGATGAAATGACAAGTTTTAACAATTTAGCCAGATCTGAATGAGAATGAGGTCTAAGTTTTTCAGTTCTTGTCGAGGTCAAATAGCAGTATTAGGAATACACATATCTGAGTTCATAATCTACCCAGTTTCTTGAAAACTCTACGGCATCATAGTGACCGATGGGGGGGGGATCAACACATACGGGTATTTATGCAAATGTTTTAAGAACCTGGAATGCCGCAAGAACGTTAAAAGATGAAAAGAAATATGCAGATTACTAAATTCAAATTTAAGCTCTTTATAGATTAAGAAACTGGAGTTCTGAGAAGTTGAAAGGACTTTCCTGGGGCAATGAGTGCTCTGCAGACTCAGTGTTGCAATGAAGATCCCCATCTGGGCTCCCGTCCATGTGTAAAAAGAACAAAGAGAGAATAAGGCAAACACTTCTGTTCTCCAGTCTCTTCCCATCTTTTCCTACCTTTAGTCTCCTAATGTGCAGTAAAGTTCTGGGACCATTTCAGCGTTTCATGCACACTGTGCAAATCACCTTAACATCCAATTAATGTTACCGATACCTGCCCTATCTTGCTAGCTGTTTCATTAATCTGCTTCCCTTCTACAGAGGGATGCCCCACCCCTCCGTTTTTCATGATCCTATTATAGATGAGTGAAAAGATCTTAAAGGAGAAGAAATCCTATTTCCTCTTCTGACACTCTGAAGAATGAGATATTTCATGGCACTTTCAAAGCTTAAATCTTATTTCAATTTATTCTTTAGAAATGTATATAAAATCCTAGTGTGTAAGTATTCTTCAAAGCATTTTTCAAGAGATGAGTGTAACAGGATTTGGTAGCGGGGAAAGGGCTTTTGAGTTTGCTGAACCTGGCATGCCCACTCTGCAATTCAAGAAACTAAAGTCTAGCAATGGTAATGACTTACCTGGGGTCCCAGAGGTAGGCAGTGGGTAAGAATGCCAGTATCCTGTTATCGAAGCTCATGCTATTTTTACCACTCATCATGTGAATGTTTTGGTATGTTATGCATCTGACACTGTTCTGAGCTTTTCTTTGGTGTGTGTGTGTGTGTGTGTGTGTGTGTGTGCGCGCGCGCGCACTCAAAATTCCAGATTTTATCTTTATTTGAACTGTAGCCTATAATTCTAAAAGAGATATACTATTACATATATTACATTGCTTAAAGATGTGTCATTGTATGAAGGTATTTCTTGCACAATTTGGCAACACCTACTGATCCTTACACAAACACCTGAATGTTTAAGAACCCCTGGTTTGTTTTCATCCACTGGGATTGCTTTACTGCTAATGGGGCTGTGGCCATCAGTTATGAGGAGTCAGATGACTGCAAAGGGCTCACTATTCCCAGTGCCAGTATCTCTACAACATGAGAGAACGCTAACAAAAACAAGGTGGTGGCTGTATTCTCACTGTACTCATGGCCATTTCTATTGGAGGCTCACATCACTCAAAGCAAAGACAGCTATCATCCCTTTATCTTCATTAAAATAATAACAATATGGTCTCCATGTTTTGACATGAAGAAATTACCAGGAGATTATTAAAACTTCACTTTAGACATTGCCTCAAAGAAAGTTACCTGGATTGTGTTTCTACCTATTTGGGGTTTACTAGGTAAGTGGCTGTTAACTAAGGTTCTTATGATTAATGAAATTCATCATTTGAATTTTTAGGTCATCATATGATTAAACTTCTAAAAGTACTCATTACTTTTTATGCACTTGTTCAGGCATATCTTGACAATAAACTATGCAAGTGAATAAAGTAGTGTACATATTGAATGTTCACAGTTTGACTTTCCATAAGGCTTATGAAATAATATACAAATAGCTACCATTCTGCTGAGATGTCACAGTAAATACAATAATGGCACAGAAGTTAAATGTTCCCAAATGGGACGCCGTCTTTATGACCTCCCAAGTCTCTTTTCCAACTAAAAATTTGCCCCTTTTTAATTGAAAAAGAGTTCCATTTCTAAAAGAATATAAAAATAGAAAATGAGTCAAAGAATATTTTACACATATAACTTTGAAGGAAAAGTTATAAACATCAGATGAGATATTATATATATCTTAAAGAATGTACTTTGTCTCACCGTACCAAACATCCCATGAAAATAAAATAGAACTTGATATATAATAAATGCCTAAGTATAACTAAGTATTGTAATTTTCGTTAACACAGACAACTTAAACAGAATAAGAACTACTACATTTTTTTTGTAAAGTTAAGGTCAACTAAAACCTACCTAAAATCTAATTTGTTAATCTATCATTTTGAATTAAAAAATAAAAGAATGTCTCATCAGGCAAGGCACGTTTCTTTACTACCACTCCTCTGGGCACAGTGTTGACTTCACTTATTTGTGTGAATGGGATGGTCTACCAATGGAAGCCTTTGGTATAGTCACACACTCACTGATAAAGTTAAACCTAACCCAGAACATAGACGATAGAAACATGTTCCACAATTAAATACAGTTCAATACTTGAATGAAAAAAAAAACAGCAATAGTTGGCTTGTTAGAAACACACAGAAGGTTATCTTTATCTGTGACACTGATTGTAGTTTGGGGATGTCTTGACTCCATCAGAATGTCAACAGGTTAAGATGATACCTTAATATTTTATTTTTTTAATATTTTTTACTTTTAATGTTCCTCTTTTCTCTCCTGCTTGATATCATTGTACCACTCATAATATGAAGAGTACCCTACAGCTCTGAGTTCTTTCCTTCAAGTGAAGCATTTGTTAGAGATGTATCTCTGAATATTAACTGAAATGAAAATATGTTACTGTCATTCCGCTCTCATCCAAGCAGTGAAAACTGCGCATGCTTCTGGTCAGGGTCACTCTGCAGTTCCTTATGTGGGGCTCTCTTGAGGGACCTGTTGGATAGAGAAGATGCAATAATTCACACTATATTTAGCATTTGAAATGACAGAATTTATGTTACAAGGAAAGTTCCATTTATGAATTTCTTTAAATTTATGTTTCCTTACTTTTAGCTGTAAAGTTCAAGAAATTTCATTTTTTGAAATACTGTAGACTATATTTTGAATGGATCCAATTTGCAAATCAGAAAGTTTCAGATTATGCTAGTTATAATTTTTCAATTAATAATGATCCATTAGTCCAAACTAAAAGGATAGTGCGCTTTTGGAAAAGAGAATTTATCCTTATCCTCAAGGCCATCTGGCAGGTTTACAGTGGCTTTTAGAAAACTGTGCTATCTTCTCAATGATTTCCAAAGATTTCTGGTTGTATCTCCTCCTGCGGTGAGCTAAAATGAGAACTCTCTGTAGTGAATAGACTTTCTGTCCTTAGAGAGGCGCTACGTGGAGAGGGATGGGGTGAGGAACGGGAGTGGGAGGTGGAGGCAAGGGAAGGGAAGGGAAGGGAAGGGAAGAGAAGGAAAGAGAAGGGAAGGGAGGGAAGGGAGGG